>NC_136792.1:29737422-29749922 GCF_951216825.1 Electrona antarctica
ATGGTTATTGGAGAAGCGAACGCAACCTCCATGTCTCCAGTACCCCTTAATTCGCTGTGATAAATTGTTTCCATCCTTAAACATACCCATATAAACACGCATACAGTAGATAATTAGTCCAAACGGGCCTATTTGAACAGTGTTGCAGTGAGCCAATCTCTTGTACCACAGCCAATCAGTGAGGTCTGGTACTTGGCCTGTGTCTGACAGCATGAGGCCCACTTCTGTGCTGCACTTCTCCTTTTGGGGAACTTCTAACGGGTGGTCTGTGACGTCAGCCCTGAACTGGAGACGCAGAATCTGACGTTATTTGTTGGGCAATAGAAAAAAAATCTTATTTATTTGAGGTTTCTCAAAATGATTGACCCCTTCATTCTCTTGTTCACTGGATAAAGCCCTTGCAGAGTCCTCTCTCTCTCTCTCTCTCTCTCTCTCTCTCCCCCCCTTCCCCCCCCCGTCTGTCTTCTCCTCCATCTGCTGACCAGGCATTGAGGCCATTGACATTTTGTTTCCGTCTTTTCCTTTGCTTTTCTTCTGGTCTCTTTTCTTCCCGTCCTTACAGTAAACACCTGCATGCACACTGAGTGGAAAAAATGATGAATAGCGCTGCTGAAAGAATGTTGACAGCTCTGAAGAGATCCTTTTCACATGCACAAACACTGGGAGACGAGGGCATAGGAGGCATGTCTGACTCTGTGTGTGTGTGTGTGTGTGTGTGTGTGTGTGTGTGTGTGTGTGTGTGTGTGTGTGTGTGTGTGTGTGTGTGTGTGTGTGTGTGCGTGTGCGTGCGCGCGCATGTGTGTGCGTGCGTTGTAGAGGGGCAGAAGGGGAATCTGTGTGGCTCTAATTTACATAGTCATTCAGTCATTATCTCAGCAACATACAAAAGAATTTGCATGTTGCCGTCTTGCATGTAAGCTTTATTTTATTTTATTTTTTATAATTGAGCTTCACTTAGTTTTGTGTAAATTGACAGGATAGATAATACAGTGAGCATTAATGATATGCATCATAAGCTAGGATAGAGGCAGTGTTGGGGTAGTTACTTTCACAATTGTATTACACAATACACATATTACTAATTATTTTCAATGCATATAAGTTACCATATTTAATGTGACAATTAATGTGCTGCGCATTACTTTTGCAAAACACCCTCAAATGAAGTGCAAAGGGGCTAAGCATAATATTAAATGGAAGGCTTTACACAAGTATTGCTATTACTATGCAAATGTAGCATCAATGTCATGTCATCTTGAAACACAGATGCTGCAGCACCCTCCATCTACTGTACAGGCATATTTGATCAATTTAAACAAAAGTCTAAATCATGAATGGCAGTCCAACTTACTACATTGTAAGTAACCACTTTCAACCTGGCGTACCATTTTGGTTATGACATCATAGGCAAATATCACATTTTTACCAAGATGTCCCAAATAGCCAGTCTTTATACTCACAACGCAGCACGATGTAGATTGGCTACTTTCTATTTTACAGTTTGTAAAATGCATTATTTTTTCTTTGTTGTTCATCACAAAAGTAATATGATTATTTGTGTTACATATGCAATGCATTCTTACCTAAACACTGAGTGAAAGGAACTCAAACCCATGACACAATGAATACAGTGTCAGTGAGTACATGACACCGTATACGAGACCCACTGATCCAGAGAACTTGCCAAGCTCATTTCTGTAGCGTTTCTCCCATTTCCATCCAGACACAGAAGCTTGCACTGAGTTGCAATGCAAAAACGTGTAAAACTTTATTTTGTTTCATAGCAGTGAGCAATGTCCAAACATAAAAACGGACATTAAGTTTGACTTATTGGACAGAATCATGCAAACACTCCTCCAGTCGTAAAGTCTAGAGTGCTGAACAAAGATTCTCTCGCATAAAGTATGAGAGACATTAGGCCCTGGCTTGCTGAGTCACTTTGGCTAATGCTGCAATAGATGGATCCAGGGTTCATTTTTTGGCAGTATGCTCACAGAGCAGTCAGTGATATGATATACAACAGCTCTTAATACACTCACTGGCTCTCAAATATGTAATGGAGCAAATTAATGCAGTCGCATCAGACAGAGACACCCAGAATTGAAAACCAATTTAATCAACCTTTGTCTCTCTCCTTCATTTTTCCTCCCCTGTCTTTCCAGTCTGCTTGCCTTTTCCCCCCGGTTGCTCTTGGCTTCATGAGGGAGTGGGCAGGATCTGTACAGCCGGGAAGAGCTAATTTTTAGTTATGCTGCCTGGAAATCCTTAACAGGATCATTTGTTAACCAGACCTGTAGTGTTACAGTGATCCAATATACATTTCATCCATCTAGGCATGCCTTGGCATGAAGCCGCACTAAATGTCAGTAGACTCATCAACTGATGTTGCAAATCATTACTACGTAACTGGAAAATTAGACAATGGATGCCGATTGGATTTTCTTATCCGTGTCCAAAATCATGATCTGCTGCATAATACTGCTAGGCCTCTGGAGTGAATTAATATGAGGGAAAGCAGAAGAGTCTTTCATAAATCTACAAGGTCTTCTAATCATGAATCACGAGGGACAAAGGTTCAAGTGCACAATCAGAGCTTCAAATGTTTCAGTATTTCTTGTTGTTGACCCAACTGAGCTCAACTGAATTCTTCCTTTTTTTGTCTCTCTCTCTCTCTTTCTCCCTCTCTGTCCCATTCCAATTGCTTCTGTTTCAATACTTGTCCGCGCTAAGCGCGCTTCAACCGCGCTTCAACCGTGCTTCAACAGCGCTTCAACCGAGTCTCTACCCAAAAAATACTAAAAAATACGGGGAAGCAGCTTTTTGCTTCTACGGGCCGACGGTGTGGAACAAACTCCCACTGTACCTTCGACAGGCAGCCTCTGTAGACATTTTTAAAGCACAGCTCAAGACCCACTTCTACACCCTTGCTTTTAATTGATTTGTTTTTTAATTTCTTTTGTTATTCATGTCCTCACTGTATTGCATTACTGCTCTTGTTTTTTAATGTTTATGCCTTGCTTTTCTTTTCTTTTTTTCTCTCTTCATTGCTCTGTAAAGCACTTTGAGCTGCATTTCATGTCATGAAAGGTGCTATACAAATAAAGTTTTATTATTATTATTATTATTATTATTATTATTATTATTATTACCCGGCTGTAAGGCCTTTTCCACTGTATCATAGAACCGTTCTGACTTCTGAGAATGATTAATAACTGTTCCAAATTGCATTTCCATTTGTGAAAGATTTGGATCTGTTTGGCGTGGAACGGTATAAACCATGCCCAGTCGGCATAGTTGCATAACTGTGCTCAGCATAAGCGTGCTCTGCCAAACTGATCCGGTAGGAGGGCTGAATGACGTAGGTGTTCTATTACTGGTTGTACCTGTGGTGGGAAAGCACTCTGATTCAACACGAAAGACGCTCCCAACGCATGTCTGAATATTTACTAATGCCTGACAACAATACATTTTGAACTATGTTGTACAGTCACCTATAGTAGCATGTTATCACAAGGTTGATTACAGGTCATTCAGAAAAGCGCCTCAATTACAATGTGAAGCAATTAATCTAATCAAGGCATATTCAAATTCAGTTCGGTATTGGCTTCATTAAGCCAGATCATTTGCATGGAATTTTTATTTGCGCTCAGTGACAGTGATACAGAAATGTGTTTAGCAGCTAATCAGATGTTGCAGGCAGCTTTGATTGCAGACAATGCTTGTAGCAACATTAACGTTAGGGTTGTTGTTGAACATGCTAGATTTGATCAGGGTCTCTACTTAGGTTAAGGTTATATGCCGAGTTGCCGACCCATGTCAGCATGGACACTTCCGTTGATCACAGACACCTTTTACTGAGGTTTACTGTAGTGTGTGTGTGGTTTGTGGACATAATCCAATGACATCAACAGAGCTTTGGGTCTGAGAGGCTGCTAAATGTCATCATCAAATGGTTGTCCGTGGCTCAAATGCCAAATAAATAATGGACCTTGATATGAAAAGGGTTGAAAACCACATATGCACACTCACACACATAATGTAAAACACCCCATACACTCACACACATAATGTAAAACACCCCATACATTCTGTACATGTTTGGTACCTCTATAATTGTGTTAGGGCGGTAGCGTAATCCTGCTTGTCAAACTTGCGCCATGACATTCTAATGGCATGTTCTGTTGTACGCTGACCCCAGAGGTGATGTCGTGTTATTAGCGTTCTTGTCATTAGCGTGTGGATGCATTCCCTCCATCTGTACGTCCCCCCAGTCCTCCCTGCAGGGTGTTTCTGGGATACAGTCCCAGTGACCTCTGTGGCAGGCTGAGCCGCTTAGCGTCGCCCCCCGATGGCTGCGCGCTGCGCCGCATGCTGCCCGAGCATGTGACAAAATCTGGTTACCTGAAGGACATCCGTGCGTCAGCGCTCGCTGATCTAATCATACACACATGGGTGGAGTTGCGGACGTATGCCAGGATGCACTCGCACACATGGCTGAAGCCTAGGTGCACGCACGCATGTATCCTCAGAACAAACCCACGCACGCACGCACACACGCACGCACGCACGCACGCACGCACAGTTATGAGTTTTATGTTTGTGTACGGGGTGCAGTCTACTCCTTCCCCTTTTCCTTATTTTATTTAATTTTTTCACTTGACTGATTTTTCTGGTGACAAAATGCATTAGAAGAACAATGGCAGTGTGTTCCAGAGTAATCTGTTTACAACCACTTCCACCCACCTCCATCACAGCCACCATCCAACTAGAGCTGTAACAGTTAATTGAACAAATTGATTTTTGATCGTTAAAAAAAACAAACCAAAAAACCTATATCAATAATAAAATAATCCATTTCAGGGAAGTAATTTAGTTTAGCAGATCTGATCTCAACCCTGAGAGTTTGTCAGCTCTTTCCTCCATGTCGTATGAAAAGCTGGCTTCAAAGTCACAGTGGCACTTAGCAAAGAAACGGTGACAGCGGGAAGCAAAAGAGACTATGGATGATGAGAGATGAGAGAGAGAGAGAGAGAGAGAGAGAGAGAGAGAGAGAGAGAGAGAGAGAGAGAGAGAGAGAGAGAGAGAGAGAGATGGGACTGAAACAAGGCAGGAAGTACAGGAGAGTGAGAAAGTGAAAGGGAAAGAAAGAAAGAAAGGGATTAGAGGGATTTCCCAAATGTAAATGGAGAGGTATAGCGAGTCGACGCGTGTTCGGTTCATCCTCTTATCCTCTCTTCCGGTGGAGAGAATAGACAAACGGCATTTGATAGTGGTTGGCCTGTCTGAATGGCAAAGCCAAGCCAGATGTCCCTTAGGCCTTCTAAAGCATTCTTAAGACTGGAATGACAGCCCTCCATGGCCTCTTGAGGGATTTATATAACCATATCATTTCTACTGTCATTCTTCTCTGTCATTAATTTGGCTCTTGGTTTTTCTTTTTGGTGGAGATAATTATCCAGTCTGTAAATATGCAAGAATGTGCCACAGAGATTGAGCTGTTAATTAATGTATACTGTACACACCCTTATGGGTCCATAGATAAATTAACGCTGCCATGATGTGGTTGTTGTTGCTGGTTTATACTCAAACAAAACGATTTCATGGCTCATGCTGACAAAATAGTATTAGCACATGTAATGGCAGGATTTTTCTTTTAAGACATGGGAAATCACAACATGAGCTCTTACTTAAGAAGCTAGCATTAGTGCCCATGCTGATCTGTAGGAAGAGCGTCTGCTAAATGCCTAAATTGTAATTGTAATTTTTTGTTTTAGTCTCCGTCCACAGTGAAGTCTAGTCACTCAAACGTCTCTCTCCTCTCTCTCTCTCTCTCTCACTCTCTCTCTCTCTCTCTCTCTCTCTCGCTCTCTTTCTCTCTCTCTCTCTCTCTCTCTTTCTCTCTCTCTCTCAGACAGTGGTTCAGTCCACTCACTGGCATGGAAGTTATTATGTATTTATTTTCTTGAACACTATCAAATGCCACCTTATCTCTAACCATCCATGTTTGTCAAACATTTGAGAAAAGGCCGGTACTCGATGAGGTCTGAAACATCATCCTGCTTTATCTGACCACTGAAAGGGATTTAGTATTCTGCAGTACATCTGATAACAGTTTGGTTAAATGCACTCTACTGTAAACAATATGATTTCAAGAGCATATTGTGTTATGCTTGTGAAATATTTATGACTTGTCAAAAGCTTTTCATGTTGTTATTCTATATTCGACTATATGATAAATGACTGCACTGTGGCTTACACAGATTAGGCTACAGATAGCTTCTCAATTACATGCATTATTGAAAACCCTGTAAATAAATCATAACAAATACAAAATGCTATGATTTATTTATTTTATTTAGTATTTTATTCATGTTTACAAAACAAACATGACACAAATAGGTAGGCTACATCGCAATATACCACATGAAGTTTCAATTTCAATAAAGAAAATCTAAGGGAACACAATAATAAATAAAACAAATGAAATAAAAGGAGATATTAATTTTAAGTAAGTTAAGTCTAAAGGACGACTTCACCCATTTTCAATTTATATTTGTATACTTGGTCCTCAATAATGCTCATGATAAAATTTGTTTCTACTCACTCTGTGGGCTCCATTTTCGTTCGATCTTTCTAAATACACTGTTTGGGGATTTAGCAGTGGGGAAGGGGTGTTCCCCCACTAAAGTTGGTATTTCGGTTACCTGTCTAAATCCCTAAAACACCTCCGTTACCCGTTATATTATGCATAGGTGTGGTTTGGGCGTTACAATAATTAAACCAATCACCAGTCCACGTGCCATTGGCCTTAAGAGATCCCATATCCGTTGCCCGTTATGTCCAGTTCTATATTGCTTCATGCAATATAGAACTGATGAACTAAACGAGCAAATGGAATCACACATGCCACACAATGCCTGGCACAAATAACTTGACTATACAATTATATAAACACAAGGAAGTGGCAGGCACTCACTCACTTCTGCTGATTATAGGAAAATCACAAAGAGATGCAAGAGAATAAGGAGAGATGAGACTCTGTGCCTGGACATCTCCATTGAGGCGCGCGCATGAACTATGTTGTACAGTCACCTATAGTAGCATGTTATCACAAGCTTGATTACAGGTCATTCAGAAAAGCGCCTCAATTACAATGTGAAACAATGAATCTAATCAAGGCATATTCAAATGTTGTTCAGTATTGGCTTCATTAAGCCAGATCATTTGCATAGAATTTTTATTTGCGCTCCACCAAACTAATTTGGCAAGGTTTACGGGTGCTTTTAAAATCCACTATCGCCTTCCCAAATGTATGTGACCAAAATAGCAATTTAGGGGAAAGCGTGCCAACACGCCCATGCATGACCACATGCACAAATACCGGTGTGGGGCAAATCGATAGCGGGTGACGCTGGACCAAAATACCATTAAGGGACAGAGCAAGCTCCTATACTCCGCGTCGTGGGAAACGGCGGCGATGAAATTGGAGCCCTGTGTCTCATAGGAGGGCTGTGGGCAGTTGGCAGAAACCTGTCTACCAGTGACATCATCATTTGACTTTTTTTTCAAGATTTCAAGATTTCACATTTTTTAAAGTATAGTACATGAGATTCTTTTTTTATACATGTAGCCGCAGACGATAACAAACAGGGACAGGATTTCACAAACAACATATCAATAATATGAGATAAATACATTAATTAAATGAATGCGAACAATTACAAACAGAACAAAACAATCCCCTACCATCCCACTTGGAACTCCTTCTCATTCCATACAGGCAGTTGTAGAAAGTAGTAAACCACTTTGAAAGGAATGACTTAATGAACGTAAAAAAGAAGAAGAAAGAAGGTGTATAAAAATGAAAAAGGGAAGAAAGTAAATAAGAGTGAATGATAATAATTGTTGTTGTTGCTGTTGTATAAGGGATAATGATAATAGAGATGAAAATTGATAATTGTACAAACAATTAGTCCTCACTAATGAGCAATTAGTGAGGACCAATTATATGAAGATTAGTTGAAAATGGGTGAAGCCGTCCTTTTAATGAACGCAATAACTTAAATCAATCTAAATTAGAAACGTCAAATACTTTCAGGTTTCCTTTTGTGTACTTCCATCAACCATAAAAAGATACCTGCATAATATTGCGTACGATGAGGTTATCCTGCTGTGAATATCCTGCTGTTGTCTGTATTACTGTGATGGAGGGAGGGAGACTGTTGTCTGTGTTACTGTGATGGAGGGAGGCTGTTGTCTGTGTTACTGTGATGGAGGGAGGGAGGCTGTTGTCTGTGTTACTGTGATGGAGGGAGGCTGTTGTCTGTGTTACTGTGATGGAGGGAGGCTGTTGTCTGTGTTACTGTGATGGAGGGAGGCTGTTGTCTGTGTTACTGTGATGGAGGGAGACTGTTGTCTGTGTTACTGTGATGGAGGGAGGCTGTTGTCTGTGTTACTGTGATGGAGGAAGGCTGTTGTCTGTGTTACTGTGATGGAGGGAGGCTGTTGTCTGTGTTACTGTGATGGAGGGAGGCTGTTGTCTGTGTTACTGTGATGGAGGGAGGGAGGCTGTTGTCTGTGTTACTGTGATGGAGGGAGGCTGTTGTCTGTGTTACTGTGATGGAGGGAGGCTGTTGTCTGTATTACTGTGATGGAGGGAGGCTGTTGTCTGTGTTACTGTGATGGAGGGAGACTGTTGTCTGTGTTACTGTGATGGAGGGAGGCTGTTGTCTGTGTTACTGTGATGGAGGGAGGCTGTTGTCTGTGTTACTGTGATGGAGGGAGGCTGTTGTCTGTGTTACTGTGATGGAGGGAGGCTGTTGTCTGTGTTACTGTGATGGAGGGAGGCTGTTGTCTGTGTTACTGTGATGGAGGGAGGCTGTTGTCTGTGTTACTGTGATGGAGGGAGGCTGTTGTCTGTGTTACTGTGATGGAGGGAGGCTGTTGTCTGTGTTACTGTGATGGAGGGAGGCTGTTGTCTGTGTTACTGTGATGGAGGGAGGCTGTTGTCTGTGTTACTGTGATGGAGGGAGGCTGTTGTCTGTGTTACTGTGATGGAGGGAGACTGTTGTCTGTGTTACTGTGATGGAGGGAGACTGTTGTCTGTGTTACTGTGATGGAGGGAGGCTGTTGTCTGTATTACTGTGATGGAGGGAGGCTGTTGTCTGTATTACTGTGATGGAGGGAGGCTGACATTCTCCTCCGCTCTCTAGTGGAGCTGTCATATTTAGTTACTAGCCTCTCTAGAGAACGGGAGGCAGGATGGGGAATCGAGAGAGAAAGACAAAGTGTGTGTGTGTGTGTGTGTGTGTGTGTGTGTGTGTGTGTGTGTGTGTGTGTGTGTGTGTGTGTGTGTGTGTGTGTGTGTGTGTGTGTGTGTGTGTGTGTGTGTGTGTGTGTGTGTGTGTGTGTGTGTGTGTGTGTGTGTGTGTGTGTGTGTGTGTGTGTCTCTCTCTCTCTCTATGGACCACACTGTCTACTGAGGGACTGCAAACTGGCGAAGATAGATAGAGTTACACTGGACCCCTGGGATAGAGCAGGATAAGGCCGGAGGGGGATGTGTGTGTGTGTGTGTGTGTGTGTGTGTGTGTGTGTGTGTGTGTGTGTGTGTGTGTGTGTGTGTGTGTGTGTGTGTGTGTGTGTGTGTGTGTGTGTGTGTGTGTGTGTGTGTGTGTGTGTGTGTGTGTGTGTGTGTGTGTGGTACGTACAGTGCTTGCATGTGGGTGTATAGCATTACTCCCTGAATGATGTGTCCAATGAGGTGTCCATTCAGAGACACCAAATCCAGCAACCAAACAGGCGAGACATAAAACAGTGGGGTCATCCCTATGTTCCCCAGGTTCTATGTTCCCCAGGTTCTATGTTCCCCAGGTTCTATGTTCCCCAGGTTCTATGTTCCCCAGGTTCTATGTTCCCCAGGTTCTATGTTCCCCACTTACCTTAGGGTTTAGGGTTAACGTTATAGGTTTCTGGTTTAAGGACTTCAGTGTTTTGTACTATACAATTGTATGTACAAAGTACAGAACAAATAATGGTTGTTTTTGCCATCTTTGTTGTAGAGTCTGAGCAATTATGTTTTAGTTTATTTTATGCCAGTGTTAATTTTTAGTTTGCTAAGACTAGATAGTTTAAGTAGCCTAGGCAGGCCTAAAGTTCAATGGATTGTTCAAAGACTAAGCTTAAATCAGAATTTGCTACTATAAGTAAGACTAAGTTGCTAAAATACTTTTAGTCTTACTAGAATTACTAAAGTTACTAGGTTATGTTTCTGGTTTAGGTTTAGGTATATTCTAAGTGGGGAACAAATAACCATTTTTGCATGGTGGGGAATATAGAACCTGGGGAACATAGAACCTGGGGAACATAGAACCTGGGGAACATAGAACCTGGGGAACATACAGTAGGTACACTCCCGTCACAGTGGCCTACACTGCTTGACGACCGCCCACACACTAAAATCCTCAGTGTTCATTTAACAGAGAGAGAGAGATTGTAAAATAAATGGACCCAAACTGACACGCAAGCCTTCGCCCGCTCCTCGGTTCCCATGCTCCGTCCCCTCTCTGCCTCCTATTCTTAGACGCAGCCATGAGTGGCTCGTCTCAGGTTCACATGAATGGCATCGGCCCTCCGAAACTGTGAAAAGACAACCTATAATGCAGAGTGGAGGAGAGGTGCTTGAATGAGTGGGCCAAGTGGAGAGTAGTTGGTTGGTGGTTTGCATTTTGGAGAGGAGCAGAGCAGCACGGCTGTTCCAATGATTGATGGAACGAGAAGAGAGAGAGAGAGAGAGAGAGAGAGAGAGAGAGAGAGAGGATGAAAGGAGAGGAAGGGATGGAGGGATGACGCTAGAGATAAGTGCATGGGGGAGAGGACGAGTGGGACTGTGAGAAGATGCACCCTCGGACGGGTATGCATGCACGCGCACGTGAACACGCACGTGAACACGCACGCACGCACGCACGCACGCACGCACGCACGCACGCACACACACACACACACAGTACACTACCCATGCACACACAGTGCACACACACTCTCCAACACATTCTCACAGACACACACCAATATACTCCCACCCACATAGACACACTCGCTTACCCACTTTCCTCGACTTCCTGGGCTGGGTGCCTACCACAGCGATGAGTGTTACACATGCAGAGAAAAATGCCTCCGACATCAGACTTGGCAGAACAGGCCGAGTAAGGGAGGAAGAGGAAACAGGAGGACAGATGGAGGGAGAAACAATCCATTGTACTGTACCTAATTACACTCCTCTCTCACAGTCCGTTTTGTGTAATCAGGTCTATTTTCCCTTTGGGTGGGCAGACGGCATCCGAGACCCCCAGGCATATTTAAATGGCAGCCACGTAAGAACAAAATACTAGACTCTGGGTATACTTCTTTCTCGTCGCATTTTACCCCACATCCTTTAGCTCCCTTTGCAGCGTCGCACAGCAGCGCAGTCGATTCCCACTAATTGGGGTCAATGCCAGAATCGAATTGAACTCATATGGGCTAATTCACATGTCTATTCCGCTTGACAGGCAGGGAAATAGGATTTTTGCCCCGCTAATTCTTTCGGTTTATTTATTTTTTTGTGTACTGCTAATATATGGTGTAAACTGTCAGGTTTAAGCGCTTTCATTTTCTGTCTGGCATGCTATTTAGCGATGCAGTCTCCCATCGGCTGAGAGCTGCACAGCAGAGGGAATTATTTGCCGGGTATTTCCGTTGACTCAAAGCGTGGCACGTCTCACGTGCTTTCTGCTGTTTACTGCAACGCTTCGACTACAGTACCTCTGCTCACCATCTCTTTACACCCTATACCTTTTATATAAGCTTTCAACATGGCGTACCTATATGTTCTTTATATAGGCGTAAAAAAAAGAATCCCCAAATTTGCAGAAAGCCATTTCTGCAAGCTCACATCCCGTCGCGTCGTGAAGCGCCGGGCTTGTAATATTCGTTGCATATCGTCTCTGTTGGGTGGAAACCTCATATGTCCAAAACTGTAATGTTTTTCAAATTCAAAAGTATTGAAAGTAGCAGAAATGCGACTCTTCGCGCCACATTTTGAGCTTGTGGATCTACTACTTTTGATGCATTTGTGTGACGCTGTACTAGTATGATCAAGTATAGGGCGTTGATTATGATGCGATAAAACACAAATATGGACATAGGAGGTTTCTGCCTGACAGCAACAATATAACGCTTAAGGGGTTAACCAGGCCCCACACACCCCAGTATTTCTCTCTCTCACACACGCACACACACACGCACGCACACACTAACGAACAAGCCCTATCTGCGTTCCACCCAGTGCTACCAGTATAATGTATAGGGCTTTGCGTGGTCCACAGAGGGGGCCATATGTCCTTTGCCAGGCTGGAGTGTCTCTTATCCTGCCTGTGCAGCACACGGAGAGGGGAGCAGGGGCCTATTGTAGGCCGAGTCCCAGGGAGGGAAGGAGAGGCCAGGCATACACCGGGGAGGAGGTA
>NC_136792.1:29754922-29777422 GCF_951216825.1 Electrona antarctica
TGATGGAGACGATAGCTAATTGCTCAATCAGGCAATATAATCTGGCCAATCTCATTTTCAGTCTCTCTCCCCCTTCATTTCCTGACCTATCCGCTCAGCAGCTGCCAGGCCCAACCATACTGCAGGGGTGGGGGTGGGTTGGGGTGGGGGGGGGGGATTGTACATTGTGAGTTTAGTGATTCAAAGTGATGTCTGGTTTACTGTGGATTACACAACGTTCAGACGGCTGTTTTTACTAATGAGGCATTTGAGCTGACTGTTTGTTTTAGTTTTGCTGTGTAATGTGTGCGCATGTGAATAAAAACTTCCCACTTAAACGGACACCCCCCGTTAGTAGTCTAATGAAATGTCTAATTGGTTGTTACTTAATTAATTTGACATTTGTTGTTAAGTAATTTCATCACACAAACACTGATGCACTGTATTGACACTGGAGGAGAGATTATTGGAATGCATCTTACAGTACATATCCCTTACCGGTTATACAAGGCTCTTTTCCTTGCTCTTAATAGTTTTCCAATTTAAATGTCTCTTTAAATGCATATGTTTAAAAAAAGAAAGAAAATTAAATATACCACATCAACTTAATTAATATTGTTGTTAAACAACTCTTCCCGGACACTCCAATTAAAAGGACAATACAAAACAAAATGATGATGATGATATTCAGAGGGGGCAGAGGGAAGACACCAAGTCCATTTGTATTACATTTCAAGGAGAGCTACCAGATCGTATATATGTGGATTACGTCTCGTACAGAGTCAGGCCTTATGAGAGAGGTCCTATGTGTGTGTGTTTCTGTTGCCAGGAATATGGCCATGTTGCATCTGTTTGCAGAGGAGTGAAAATATTTGGAAAGTGTGGCAAGGACAAGTGTAAAGAAGAGGACTGTGTGACGGATAATCCAAAGTGTCTTCACTGCAAGGGAAGTCACTTTGTAGGGTCAGCAGAATGTCCTAAACGAGTGGAGGAAATAAAGGTGAACAAGATCAGAGCGGAAAGGGGAGTGACATCTGCTGAAGCCGTGAAGAGGATGGACGAGAAAGGGGAGAGAGGGAAAAAACAACACAAAATGGAGGATACGAAGGAAAGGGATGATCGATATATTTGTATGGATAAGAGACAGTTCCTGACGTTCATAGCCATGGTCATTAATTGTGCGGTAGAGATGCAGGGCAAATCTGAGAGGATCAAAATGGTTTTGGACGCAGCGAGGAGATTCATAAATATTGTGGATTTGCATAACACATTGAGGGAAGGGTTTGCGCAAAATCAGACCACTGGGTCTGCGCACTGAATGACATTGGAACGGGTTGGACAATGTTTGGGGATATGTGGGATTATTATGGGTGAACGCACTGTAAATTATTAGAGCAAAGACTTTTGTTTGGTCCGTACCCCGGATCAGAAGGTGGCGGAAATGCACCAAAGGGATGCAAACCGCCATAAAACACTAAGAAGAAGAAGAAGAAGTTTAGCACATGGCTGAGCACAGAGAGGCTGTGTGTTTTGTCTGTGATAATCCAGCAACATCTACAGTACCTGCATCATACGCCTTTGATAGCATCGTGGGTATGTACAGTAACACACACACACACACACACACACACACACACACACACACACACACACACACACACACACACACACACGAACGATATGATTCACAGAGAGAAGCTTTTGTCAGCTACCTGGATTAGAACATGCACATGTGCATGTGCGTGCTATACTGGTATGAGGATGATATCTAAACAGGGTGCACTCCGAGGTTTGCAGTGTTGCAGTGGCCATGGTTGGCAGTGGACATGATATATTATAACTATAGTCGGCACTCGACAGCCGTAACTCGACGCATGCACAGTTTGATCATCTCATAGCTTGCAGCCCTGACGCCACGGTTCACATGACGCTCGTACTTCATGAGCATCACGGCGCAACTGCAGCCTGTTTTATGCGATCGCTTCATTTACATAGATAACGTGTACATAAACATTCAGATTGCACTCTGATACACTTGGTGTGTTCGATATACAGTAGGCACGCTGACTGCACTGCGAGTGCGCTCCCGGTATGCAACTGTGAGTTTTCCGAACGCACCCCGTTTGAGAAAAATTGCCGGGGCGCTTGGATAAAAATGCATTTTATTAAACAATGTGGAATGCAGCAGTGCTAATTACTTACCAGCAAATTAGTAACACCCGTGGCACACGTGGTGAGTACTTTATATTTGAAATCTGAATGTTTATGTACACTATGTAAATGTAGCGATCGCATAAAACTGGCTGCAGTTGCGTCATGACTGTCATGGGCTAGCAGCGCTGTAACTATGGCGACAACACATCCCAAGCATCCCATAGCCCAAATGCAGAATGGCCGCTGTTTACTATAGACTGTAGGTGTTTAGACAAAAATGCTAATAAACAGCTTACATTTTGGGTAAGTGAAAAACAGGCGTTGCAGTTCTGTGCATAATATGTGGTCAATGTCTGTGTGTGAGTTCAGATCAATTAATCACACCACTGAGAAGACAACCGTGCTGAACAGGTTTTGATGACAGAATTCCTTGATGTTTCTCTAAAAAAGTAAAATATATCAAGTAAATGTTGAAGATGGATTCAAGCCTACCAATTGGGTTATTATAAAAGCCTTAATTGCTGTCGAGAAAAAATAAACTGTCAAACAATATAATATTTTTGTGCCCCGCGCGCGCGCACACACACACACACACACACACACACACACACACACACACACACACACACACACACACACACACCAATGTAGCGAAGAACACAATCCCCCCATTCTCAATACACACACACACCTGCTGTGATAAGTGTGTGTGTGAGACCTACCTCACATGCCAGGTCTCCTGGGGGTATCAGTGATGTGTAGAGGGGATAATAATTACCCCTTTCCGTGTGTGTGTGTGTGTGTGTGTGTGTGTGTGTGTGTGTGTGTGTGTGTGTGTGTGTGTGTGTGTGTGTGTGTGTGTGTGTGTGTGTGTGTGTGTGTGAGAGAAACCCTCGATTGGGGTGGGAGATGGTGCGTGACCCCTCACATATCACCATATCAGCCGGCCATCCGTCTCCAGTGACCCTGGGCTGGAGTCACTCATGCACATTCCCCCCCAAGCCAGATGTATGGGAGTCCGCCACACACATGCACATGCATTTCACACAGAGACACAGCGGGGCACAGTTTCAGTCACACATGCAGGCTCACATACCGATATGCATTAAGTGCTTTCTATGGGGCACGTACAATTAGTTTTTTGTCTCTCCCACTGGACGCACGCACACACGCAAACACGCACGCAAACACGCACACAGACACGCACACAGACACACACACACACACACACACATTTAGGCTCTCACACAATACTAACAAGTGCAGAGCTAACAAGGCTTCAGGGAGGCACCCACTGTAGCTTTGAGTGCACTTAAATGTCACAGCGAAGGTCTGTGTGTGTGTGTGTGTGTGTGTGTGTGCGCGCGTGTGTGCGTGCGTGCATGTGCAGTTCCCTCAGTTGTATTCGACACATTGTGAGCTTGTAGATCTGCTCATTTCAAAAGATTTTTATACATTTGAAAACTTCAAAGGGGACATTCTGCATACTGACTACTTTTACTTTTTGTACCAATACTTTTGTACTTTTACTCAAGTACATTTTGAATTCTGGACTTTTTACTTCTATATTGCAGTATTGCTACTTTTACTTAAAGTAAAACATTCGGGTACATTTTCCACCACTGTTCACCATGTTTAACTGCCTCCTCCTCAGTCACTTCATCCTGGCACCAGGTCTGCCTCAGAGCGTCACAGCTCTGCTGTCACCATGGCAACCAAGTCTGCATGTGCGTGCTTGTGCATACGAGCATGCCGTAATACTCACAAATGTTGTTTCTGTGTTTGTACTTAGTATGCTGCACCAGATTTTTCGCATTTTCTCACATTCAAGTATTTTTTCCTCAGAGACTGTAAGCACTATAGTTACAACACTTGGAGGGTAGGTTCATAATAATTACTAAAATTAATCAACTTATAATGTTATCGGTCGGCCTCATGGTGGCGCTCTAACAGCCCACTTTACGTTTTGGCTTATAACTCATGATAGATTTTCCGCCATTTTGAATTTTCTCCAAAACACACTTTTTGTTCCTCCACCTACAGATTTTGTCCAAATCTCACAAAAATCGGCACACATGATCTCGGGACCCATCCGATTAAAACACCAACTGCAGAATTTTGGTAGTGCGTATCGTTCGGCCGTAATCGTCGTCCGAAGATAGTAGGAGGGGCCTATTTTACAAAAAATGCCATAAATCACGAACGGAATGTCCAATCCATCAAAAATTTGAATCACATGTTGCGGGTGGTTCAATCAACCAAGTACCAAAAGCAATTCTATTTTCATCCGTAGGGGGCGCCGCAAATGCGAGAAATGTAACCGTTTGTCGCAAAAACATGATTTTTGGGGGATAAATCCCCTCCAAATTACTTACGCATGATCGCAGGGGTGACGTAACATTGTAATTGGCTGGCAATATTAGTGGGAGGGGCATATGTAAGCCACTGCGGCAACCACACTTTGCAATTTTTTAAAATTGCGACCTTTCTAGTTACTGTATATAATGAGAGAATAGAGTTTAATGTCATTTAACGTTGTTTAATGCAATCAGATGGAACTTTTCTGTTTAGATGTATGGGCTATCAAAAAAGTAATTTTTTGCCACTCAGTATGGCGTTCCCGCATAACTTCCGGGTATGAGGATGATGTCACACGCATACCCTCTTTTTAATCTGTGTGTGCGTGCGTGCGCGCGTGCTTGTATTACTGTAGCAAGCTCACAATTTGAGCTTGTAGATGCCATTTTTCAGATTTAGATTTGCAGTTAAAAATGTCAATATTGAAAACTGCCTTTCTCAAAATCAGCTTCCTAAAATGTTGATGTCCTCACAAGTATATATACAAGCGTCTGTGTGTGTGTGTGCGTGTGCGTGTGCGTGTGCGTGTGCGCGCGTGCGTGCGTGCGTGCCAGGCACCTGTCTGGGAATATTGCGGAGCAGAGCGGGGGATGTGATCAGGAGATGAGCGGTGTCAGCGAGCCAGACGGGCGGCATGCAAATGACACGTGTTCTACTGCACAGGACAAGCAGTCTGATGGGAAATCAGCCTAGGTGTGTGACTGTGTGTACACTGGGGAAAAAAACCTGCATATCAAATTTCACTGTTAGAGAGTGTAAGAATGTTACCCTTATGGGTCAAATTACAGGTTCAATTCAGACTCAGAATTCACTCACACACACACACACACACAGACAGACAGACAGACAGACAGACAGACAGACAGACAGACAGACAGACAGACAGACAGACAGACAGACAGACAGACAGACAGACAGACAGACAGACAGACAGACAGACAGACACAATTGTGAAAATAGGCGATCTACGGAAATAGGCGTGTGTGTGTGTGTGTGTGTGTGTGTGTGTGTGTGTGTGTGTGTGTGTGCGTGCGTGCGTGCGTGCGTGCGTGCGTGCGTGCGTGCGTGCGTGCGTGCGTGCGTGCGTGCGTGCGTGCGTGCGTGCGTGCGTGCGTGCGTGCGTGCGTGCGTGCGTGCGTGCGTGCGTGTTGTCTAATGTATCCTGTGTGAATGTGTTTATGTGTATTTCCCTAATCCCTTCTGAGTGTATACATGTATGTCTGTGTATCTGTGTATGTCCCTAATGCATCCTGTGCCAATCTGTAACCGTGATTGTGTGCGCACTGCAAATGCATGCCAAGTGTCTGCTTGCAAACAGTGGTCCCTTGACTGTAGTTCTGCTATACATTTGTAAACTAATACCAGTAAGATGCCCTGAGGGCGACAAGTGTCGCGCGACGAGATGCCGGCGGTGGCAGCAGTATCACTCTTGAAGTTGCAGATTCTGCTTGGCGGCTAAGAACTTCTGCTGAAGCGTGGCAAGAGGTGGCTGGCGCGGTTGCGCTCGTGTGCGCCGCTGCTGGTCTCTGTTCAGGCGGCGATGGTCCGCAACGGCGTCCTCCGTGAGAGTGTGGAGGTCGTGCTGCTGGGGCAGATCGGCGTGTGCGCGCATCCGCCTGGGTGACGGCAGACTGCTGGGCGAGCGCTGGTGCTTTGGCAAGGGATCAACTTTGACAAAAACAATGCTCTGTTGAGCAGACACTGTATCAATGATTGCTATGGGAACATGCTATGGGAGCTATTTCACTTTCTTTGCCGGGGAATTCTTCAAAATACTGGCGCTAGAGTGCCAGCAGATGAGGCTCTTTTACTCTGAAAAGCCCCGCCTTCCATTTCCCCCCAAAACCGTGAGGTATAATCTTCTATTACTACTTCACACTGTCGCATCTAAAGTCTCTCTAGAAGCGTTTATATTCCAAACGAGATGCTTCCTGAAGTCTGAAATGAAGACAGAACAAAACCATGGAGAGCACCATAGATATAGTTATGCGCCTTTTTAGTCGGGCCGTAAACAAGGAAGTGAACGGCAGTGCACATGCGCAAAACACAAGGAGATCGCTAAGGAAGTAAAGACTCCTATACACGTCCAAGGCACCCCATGGTTTTGATTTGTGTATACACGTCATTAGCATAATTAGTGTTAACACTTCTTTGAAGCCTCTGTCCATGCATCCTTCCGCCAATCACTTTGGTCTCAAACAAGAGGATATCTTAAGAATGATTAGCTGGATTGCCATGGAATTTTCTGTCCACCGTCATAATGTCTGGAGGATGAATACTACTAATTTCGGTAACACCTTAGTACCACCCTCAGGCCAACTGTTCTCGGTCCACACAAGATATCTCAAAATCTAATGGGATTCATTGTTATGACAATTGCTGGGTTCTAAAATGTTATTTTTTGTGGCTTTTGCCTTTATTTTATATTTTTATGGAGGGACAGACAGTAGGCTGACAGGAAATGGGGAGAGAGATGGGGGGAAGACATGCAGTAAAGCCCGTCGGGATCGGGAGTCGAACCCGCGGCACACTGCCAGACTGGATTACCAGCCAAGGTGCCTGGACCACTGAGCCATGGCCCAGGCCTGCTGGGTGCATTCTTCCTCCTCATGGGTGAATCCTAGTGACCCCATGTCATTCCCTCTATACTAGTCTATCCTAGTGACCCCATGTCATTCCCTCTATACTAGTCTATCCTAGTGACCCCATGTCATTCCCTCTATACTAGTCTATCCTAGTGACCCCATGTCATTCCTCTATACTAGTCTATCCTAGTGACCCCATGTCATTCCCTCTATACTAGTCTATCCTAGTGACCCCATGTCATTCCCTCTATACTAGTCTATCCTAGTGACCCCATGTCATTCCCTCTATACTAGTCTATCCTAGTGACCCCATGTCATTCCCTCTATACTAGTCTATCCTAGTGACTCCATGTCATTCCTCTATACTAGTCTATCCTAGTGACCCCAAGTCATTCCCTCTATACTAGTCTATCCTAGTAGTGACCCCATGTCATTCCCTCTATACTAGTCTATCCTAGTGACCCCATGTCATTCCTCTATACTAGTCTATCCTAGTGACCCCATGTCATTCCCTCTATACTAGTCTATCCTAGTAGTGACCCCATGTCATTCCCTCTATACTAGTCTATCCTAGTGACCCCATGTCATTCCCTCTATACTAGTCTATCCTAGTGACCCCATGTCATTCCCTCTATACTAGTCTATCCTAGTGACCCCATGTCATTCCTCTATACTAGTCTATAGCACCACTCTTGGGCCCAAATCTCACAGCGGTCTAAGGATGAAGCACTCTGGTTGGGTATAAGCAGCGTCTTTAGTTTAAAAAGCGACTAACTATTTAACATTATACTCTTGGGTAATATAAATCTTTTAAATTGACAGCAAAAATGTTTTTTCTGATGTCATTTAATTTAGATTATGCATAACCAGACATCACTTAATTAGCAACGGCGCACGGATTCACTCCCCACCACGTCGCAGCAGGAAGTTCAGGACCACAGCACATTGTCCTATAGAGAGCAGACTGGCTGTTTGAATGATGGGCTGTGAGTAGATACAGTTACTGTTAATGACGGCTATCGATTCACACTCTATTTATTTAGCATTACTCCATGCAGCATGAGGTCGGCGGGGCCAGTGTCACCTGATAAGGATCACTCTGAGGTCATCGGGGACTGCACTTTCTATGGGTCTCAGCCTCTTGTCTTGTAGCGTTATACAATATACTGACTCTCATTGTGTGTGTGTGTGTGTGTGTGTGTGTGTGTGTGTGTGTGTGTGTGTGTGTGTGTGTGTGTGTGTGTGTGTGTGTGTGTGTGTGTGTGTGGTGTGGTGTGTGTATGTGTGTGTGTGTGTGTGTGTGTGTGTGTGTGTGTGTGTGTGTGTGTGTGTGAGAGAGACAGTGATCACCTTTACAGCTGCTCCTGACCTTGTTTCAGGTTCACAGCCACAGGCAGCATAGGTGCTTGAACCTCAGTCTGTCTTTATTAATAAGGTCAAGAAGCATAGTAGCCTACTGCTCCTGTCAATGTTGTATAAGCATATATTCATATGAATATATCGCATAATTCAAAATACAAAATAAAGAAGTGTTTGACGACATCATAATAATTATGATGTCGTGGCATTTATGGGGCCGGTGTGTCCTGATTTTCATACACTTTCACCCTGCCGTACCTATTTTGGTTTATTGGTTCTATTTGTTTATTATGTCATTATGACTCATTATAGGAGAAAGGTTTTCAGAACTTAAAAATGAACAGAACTACAAACTCACGTGTCGCAACTATTTTAAATATGTACTGTATATATGTTTAGTTTAATTAAATCTAGGTTTTTCAAATATTGATTATAATTGAGTATTCTATTCAAATATCGGTAATCATCGATGGGCTAGGGATCTCCAAACTTGGAATTGGACCAATTGGCATCGTCGGTCGGGCTCTAGTCCAATCTCATTGACCTTTCTCCTCAGTGGCTGACCAATCATTCTGAACTTGTACATGAACATTGACCACTGGAATATGCAGGGGGTGAGGAAGTCTATTATTCACTTTTCCCAGATTTAAGCTGTGTATTTAACTCTCAGTCGCAGTCCCCGCAGACTATGGGATCTGTATAGTTACAGTTTTGGTCCCTACACGCTATTGAGACCTGTTGTCACTGTTGTGTTGCCATAGCTTGGGCTGTTTTGGGTTGAAACGCGGGTATGGACTATAGTCGCACTGAATCAAGACCTGAAAAAGCCTATTTTCATTTCTCTGGTATTGTTTTAGACAAGCTGAGAACAGTCGTCTTGTTTGGGTAGTTTCTCCAGTGGTAAGTCAACATGAACCTTGCCTTTAAGGTTACTACTAGCGGTGCAATCTATCCGAGGACCTGCACTGTGTGTTTGTTAAGGGAAGTACTGTACAGTGGGGAGGGGACGTGTGGGGGGAAATGAAAATGTGTCAGCAGGGCAGGAAATTCCACACATCACTGGCAATGAGTGCTGCTGATGGTGTGTTTATGTGTTGAGTGCATTTGCGTGCTCATAATGGTGTGTTTATGTCTGAGCATTTGTGTGCCTGCTGATGGTGTGGTTAAGTGCATTTGTGTGCCACATGTACGGTATTTGGGACTGTGTGTGCACAGTAAAATCTTCAATGTTAATTTAACTCTTGAGAGTGTACAGATGGAACCAAATGAACCCATAGGGGTACATTTGTGCACTCTTAGAGTTACAAATTGACTAATTCATCCTGAGGATAAATGTTCTGGATCGTACAGTATACTGTATGTGTTTATAATTGTGCATGTATGCGTTTTTGGCCATGTGTGTCAGTGTGTTTGGCAATGTGTGTGACGTGTGTGCACGCATCTGTCTCTGGCCACGTGTCTTTGGCTTTGTATTGGTGTACGTGGGTGCGCATTAAAACGTTTGGCTGGGTGAGTTCCCCCGTGTGTGTGTGTGTGTGTGTGTGTGTGTGTGAGAGAGTGTGAGAGAGTGTGTGTGTGCGTGCGTGTCCGGGTGTACATGTGGGTGTGCTTGGCGGACAGCTGGCTGATCTCGGGCCGTGACACACACTGTTACCCCGTAAATAAAAGTTTGACGATGATTGATTGTGGCGGCCGAGTTCTCATGAATCAGGTTTTGTTTGTGTGGCGTGCACGCAGCGACAGGCCACGTTGCACTGTGTTTGTGTGGCGTGCACGCAGCGACAGGCCGCGCTGCACTGCCACATATGGTGAAACCCTGAGGCGCATCACAACCACTCACTTCCCATAAACATCACGCGGTCGGGGTAATAACACTCATTTCAGCATCTTTTCAATCTGAACACAACCTCCTTTCTTTTAATTTCCGAGACGTTTCTTCCTGACAGTGTGTGCTTACAGCTGGAGTGGCAGTGCTTTCATGTTTATTACGCCACCGCTGGTGGACAGCTGTGGCTGGAGGGGCGTTATGCTTCTGGGTTGTCCGTATACGTCCGTCCATACATCTGTCCATACGTTGTGAACGCGACATTTCTGTAGAGTGTAGATCATTTCAGGATGTTAAGATGCAAACGTCCACTTAAGCGCAAGGATGAACCGATTCGATGGTTAAAGGTCAAGGTCGCTGTGTGACCTCAATCTTGCGAATGTGATATCTCATTAACGCCTGGAGGAAATTTCATTACATCGAGCAATTGGACTCAAGGATTAATTTGTCGGTCAAATTCATCCAAGATCAAAGGTCAAAATCTTCACCACATAGAGTATTACTGCATGTATATGAGTCTGGACAGACATGGATGTAAATTGTAACTGGTTGGCAGAGCCATACAACTGCAGTATTTCTTGATTTAAACTGTTTGGATGTTTATCAAGTGTCAACAGTGTGTTTTGATGTTTATGTCCAGTGTGTCTCAGGCAGCAGGATGGAACCAACACAAAGTGAGAACCACTGGTCTAATTTAATGGATATGAATGCCACATCACCTGCAAGTACAAAACCTGAACACCAGTATGCCTATTCAGGGGGGAACAACACATGTTTTGAGCTTGTAGATCAGCTATTTTTGGTGAAGAGATTTTGTGTAGATGGAAAAAAGGTCCAAGTACAGTTGTAAGTCAAGTCTGTTTCACTATAGTCCAACAGATTAAGTCAATATTTCAGAAGAATCGTTCACTTTGTGATACAAGCACTAAATTTGGCATGAATAAAAAAAATCAGAAATATATATAATTGTTTGATTGGGAGACAATACCATCATGGCTGATACAGCAAATGAAAGAGACTTCCCAAGGAATATGGAGAATTGTAAAAATGGTTTCTTAATGAGCGAGCTATGGCTGGGTCAAACTGTGGTGTCCTTACAACCAAACATTTCTTTTTGCACTTAGTCTTTTTTTTTGCACTTAGTCTTTTTTTTAGTCTGAGTGGAGGGGAAAAATAGCAGATACCGCATTGCGCCCTTTATTAACATATGAACACTCCCCCGATGTGTAAATTATGCTGGCGAGTCTCAATGTTAAGCCTTATGTGTTTCATAATATGGATTACGCATAATGGTGTTGTGGTGGTGTTAAGACTTAATTATGTCATAAGACCTGGAACTAAGACTTCCATTATCGGGCCCACAGTCTCTCACAGTCACAGTAAGGGTTCAGGCTATAAGACCTGGAACTAAGACTTCCATTATCGGGCCCACAGTCTCTCACAGTCACAGTAAGGGTTCAGGGCCCACAGTCTCTCACAGTCACAGTAAGGGTTCAGGCTCAGTAAGGGTTCAGGGCCCACAGTCTCTCACAGTCACAGTAAGGGTTCAGGCTCAGTAAGGGTTCAGGGCCCACAGTCTCTCACAGTCACAGTAAGGGTTCAGGCTCAGTAAGGGTTCAGGGCCCACAGTCTCTCACAGTCACAGTAAGGGTTCAGGCTCAGTAAGGGTTCAGGGCCCACAGTCTCTCACAGTCACAGTAAGGGTTCAGGCTCAGTAAGGGTTCAGGGCCCACAGTCTCTCACAGTCACAGTAAGGGTTCAGGCTATTGAGAACATTCAGGTGGAACATACAGTACTGTACTACAGTTGGGTGCCACCGATATTGTCCCTTATCATTTGACCCATTTAGGCCTGACCTCAAAATTTAAAAAAATCCTTCTAAATCCTCCAGTTTTCTGAAATAAATATTTTCACGATTTTTCAAAAATAGCAGACCTACAAGCTCGTAGCGCGCCACTCGGTGGCGCGCTATGAGCTTGTAGATCTGCTATTTTTCAATAGCTAAATTATAACATAATGTTTAAAACACCAAAAGGGGTTCCCGCCCAAAATGGGTTAACTGTCCTTTTGCGCAGATCACGCAAACCTCAGCAAAAAGAAAAGGACAATATCGATGGCCTCCAACTGTAGATCACACTTTTTGATTGCCTGCGAGTTTGTCCTTTCTTCCTGCTCCTGCAGAAACTATAGAAGAGTACATCAGATGAAACATGGCTGCTCCTCTTCTTGACCACATCATCACAGAGTATGATGCCCAATTTACTTCTCCATGAGTCATCTCCTCAGTTCCCTCTGTGTAGTTCCAGGAAGAGCTGACATCTTCATTGAAAATGACTAACAACAGGGCTGAATGTAGGCCAGAATGTCCAAGAAGAAAACATAATCTACCAACATCAGATTAACACACACGTGTTATTAATTGAGTTTTCTAATTAAGTGCTTCTGAATTGTTCCAGTGTGTTTGTGTCAGTCAGCGTAATCCGTGCTACAGAAGTTATGTCCACTCTACTCGTGCTAGTCGCAGCCACCATGGTGGCAACCAGACTTGGCTCAGTTTACTTTGCAAATGGAGATCCGGTATTAAGCGGATACGGAAATGGCCTTTGTCAGTGCTTATGGTGTGTGTAAATAATTACCGGATAGAGTAGGTGGGCTCTACGACAAATTCAATTCCACCAAAACGTTCAAAACATATTTCTGATTGCTGACAGACTGACACACTATCATAGTTAGTTCTGATTGATTCAAATTACACGTCACTCTTTTATGGAAAGAAAACAAGGAAAACAAACGCGAGGGGAAATGAATAGGCTACTTATGAATGCAATTTAAACAATAAATGAAGCACAATGCAACGGGCAATTACTCAGCTGTTTAAGAGAAAAGAGAGAGTTGAAGAAGCTTATTATGTTGATTTGCGTCACCAATCTGCTGCACTACTAAGACTAATAATACCACTGTAAACAAAAGTCATCTAATTAGTAGTGGTGCATTCAATTAATCAATATGGCAATATATCGATGGAACATCCGGACGATATCGATTGAGAGGCTGCTGTATCGATACGGCAATAAACGCCATGAATTATCTGGGTGATCACTGATCAGTGTTGACAAACGTACCTCTGTTTATCGTTATCAAAGCCCCCCTTGCAAGTTGCAATGCACTCCCTTCCCAGACACCTTGTTAGGATGTTTAGACATTTTATTTTAATTTAAAGATCTCTATGAGCCTGAAAGTGTTTTATTTGTGCAACATGGACATTATTTTGAATAAACGTATAATCGATATATATCGATATATCAATGTATATATATCGTATTGTGGCCTCTGCATCGTGATACATATCTATCGTGAGATTGCAAGCAATATCCACCACTACTATTTAGACATGCTGATGAAAGCCTCCGTGAGATAACATAAAAAACACTTCATCTGAAGGTTGGACTTCACCTTTCTTCATGCACTGCACTGTGGCTGTGTTTTCCCCCTGCATCACGCATGTGCCTCCATAAGTCATACGTCTCTCTCTCCTCCTTTCATCTTTCCCACCTAGTATCTATCTTTGTTTGTCCTTCCATCTCACTGACAGCATCACTCTCCTGCTTCCTGGTTGGCCTCTGACCTCCCTCCATTTTGTTGCTGACAGAAGCCAGGCCTCGCTGTCATCTCCTTGAGTCACCCGCTGATCGCACGCACGCTCGCAAACACGCATGCATGCACATAGACATCCGTGTGGTGCTATATTTGTATTTGTGACGATCGCCTTTTAACTGTTTTCAATTGACTACAAAACTCATTCAACCCTAACCACCAACCCTAACCATATCTCACCACTCCATGCCAATAACCTTAACTCTACAACCCATCTAGCACATGCGCGCAAACATACATTTTTGTCAAACTTATTTTTTTGCCATGCATGGACATAAAAAATGAGCGACCCAATTACCAGAAATACATAGGCCTAGCCCTAATGTTCTAAGTTAGTGCACATGCCAATATGCTACACATTTTGCAATGATTGTATTTATCAGAGAAGAAGCCTACTTAAAGCCTTACTTGAGTAAAAGTAAACAAGTCAAAGAAGACCATCTCCATCCAGTTATGTTTGAGTTTATTGTCGATTTTGTCCATCATGCCAATGAAACAAATATCCAGCTGCAACAATTATCCTATAGCTGCACTTGTCTTTTAGTGCTTGTAAATAAATAATTCTCCATATGTGACCATTTCTGACCGAGGATAAGTCATTGAATTTGTTTTAATTTGAGTTTTTTCATGTCAAATGAAAGCAGGGAATCATAGCTGCCTACATCATGGCAACTCAAACCTAAAAAAAAATCGGTCTTGCCCTTTAACACAGTCGTATGTTTTAGGTGGATTTTGTCCCGAAATAATTCTCCATCTAATCCTCTTTTACCTAGTATGTCATTCAGCCACTCCTGGGTTGAGTCAACTAATGATTCATGAAAGAACAAACACACCATAACAGGTACTCATGATGAACAACAAAACAAAACCCTTTGATTCATATTACGAACATGGAAACACTTTCCACATGCCAGCCTTTTTGAAAATCAAGTCATTCTTCCATTTCTATTTGTGTCATTTCATTTTGCTTCCACTAGTCTTCTTAAAGACACTTCAGAGCCCGGCTCCATGCACAGAACACAGAACACACACTGGAAATCCTTTTTTTCTCAACGTCAAAATCAAAGCTTGTGCAACATAATTGATTCTATCAAACATCAAACTGCGTAAATCCAATGTATGAAACAGGTGCTAATAATATCCCTATAATACCTTATGTCCACACAACAATTTACACCAGGCAACTTGTCTTGATTGATAAGAGTGCCAGTTGTTCTCATGTGAATATGAACAGACTTGATAATTCAATATCATGATGTGAGACTATAGCAATTATATTCTGATTTTATATGAGTAACAAGATCTCCAATGATAATGTATAGTGGAGTAAAAGTATCTATTTATATATCAACAATTTAATTGTCTATGCCACAGACATAGACAAGTCTGGCCACGGAAACATTTGTCCACGTACGGAGAAACTGATGACCTCTGACATGCATAAAACCATCCACCACCACCCCTAAAAGCCATAATGACACCGCCATGTAGCATGCAGCACCAGGAAACCAGAGTCCCTGATTGCTTAGCGGAAGGACAATCAGACCCAGACATCACTGTAGCCCTGTCACCAGCATTCCCCTATATCCTGGACCTGAAACATCCTATCAGATCCCATTTAACCACATTTGCCCTGGCATCCCTATTTTGGGCATGTCATATAGGTGAAAATGCTCAAAGATTTGCGAAAGTACAAGCTCACAGTCACAGAGCAGCAACCAACTTTATTCATAAAGCACATTTAAAACAACCGAAGCCGAAGTTCTGTACAGGGTTAAAAATATCAAGCATCAACAAGCACTCACCGGCACACAAAACAGATGTATACAAAGTTAAAATACAGAGGTTGAAATGGAATTCAATTTCAAAGAGAATAGGTGTGTTTTAAGTAGAGATTTAAAAACGTCGATGTTAAGACTGGCAGAGAGGAGAGGAGGCGGAGGGCTGCCTACTACAGTCGGGGGAATAATCAGAATTGGCAGGCTGCCGGCGTGCCGAACACGCCAGCGCCGCAACGTCAAGCACGCCAATTTGGGCAAAGACACTCGTCTGTCGCATATCACTCATTTAATTTTCTCTGTGTTTTCTTCGTCTTTCTTTTGTTCCGCTTCAAGTTTGGCACGACTCTGCATGGCACTCGCATGAGGTCATGCGTGCCTATACTGCCTGCCTGCGTCACGTGCACACACACACACACACACACACACACAGACTACAGTAGATATGAGCGCTCAGCAGTGCACAGCCAAATCCTCACGCTCCGAGGCAGACGTTCATCTGCATCTGAGTAGTACGACCAGGCTCTGCCAACAGCTCCAATTTGGAGAGACGTGAAGCAGAGCACGTGACTCCGCTGCTCTCGTTTCTTTTTTTCCCCTGTCATTCCAACCGTCTATGCATTTCTTTCCTCACCCTCCTCTGCACCCACCCCCCCATTCTCTGTCACTTTATCTCCATCTGCCTTACGCACAAAGACACACTTCCCTGCAGATGCTGTGTGTGGGGAATTAGCTTTGTCTGCTACGATGAGGTTGTGTGTGTGTGTGTGTGTGTGTGTGTGTGTTGTGTGTGTGTGTGTGTGTGTGTGTGTGTGTGTGTGTGTGTGTGTGCACGTGTGCGTATGCGTGCGCCGTGCGTGTGCCGTATCAGTGGTAACATGCTCTGACATATAATGCAGTAAAACCTACTTATGCCCTTTATATTGAGTGTTTTATGTCATAGGCTGTCAGGGTCAGTGAACACAGAGTTATGAGATGTCCTGTGTGTGTGTGTGTGTGTGTGTGTGTGTGTGTGTGTGTGTGTGTGTGTGTGTGTGTGTGTGTGTGTGTGTGTGTGTGTGTGTAGGGGGGAGGGGTAGGAGCTGACATTCATATTAGCCTTGTTATTGATGCTGTTCACGATAATGGATAGCGAGGACAAGTGGGAGGGAATAAGGAGAGGAGTGGAGGAGAGGAGAGGAGAGGAGAGGAGAGGAGAGGAGGGTGAAAGGACATGGCTAGAAGAGCTAACAAGGAGAGACAGAGAGAGAGTGAGAGAGAGAAAGGAAAGGAAGGGGGAGATAGCAAAGAGATGCCTGAATTACTGTGTCTGTCTCTCTGTCCGCATGTCAGGGCTGTGTCCAATCAGCCGTGTCCTTGCCGTTGCCCTGCGTGCTGCGTCCAATCAAAGGGTTTGGGCTCTCTGGACATGCCGTCATTAGCAGGCAGTGAGGAAGAGAGACAGGATCGACCTGCCGTAATCATATAGGTGGCAGGAGGTTGGGCTCCAATCACGCACGCACGCACGCAAGCACGCACGCACACACGCACACATGCAAGCACGCACGCACACACGCACACACGCAAGCACGCACACACGCAAGTGCAATGGTGCTTGCTTCATTGCAAGCGCACTCATTTATGTACACACACGTGCATATACACACGCGCGCGCGTGTGTGTATATGCACGTGCACATCTGCACATACCACACAGACACACTTGACATCAAAAGGGAGAGGGAAGCCTGGTTAAACCCAGCAGTGATTGCTCATCAGGAAATATTGCCATGGAACAAGCTTAAGATTTCCTCTGCTGTTTCCCCTCCCCAGCCCGCCCCATTCAGTGTTTTACACTATGTTAGTGGGAAGCTTTTGTTGTGTTAGAGGCACTTCATAGTCATAATATCCAGTAGCAGCCGGACTGTACAAATTCCTTTTCTTAAACATCCGCCTTAACATCTTTAAAAATGGTTCTGTGGCATCAGACTGATGTTCTTTATACTTTATGCTCTCATAGTGTTTCATAGAGCCTGGTGAAAACGTTTCATTCTAATTACCGTTGACTAAACTATAACTATATATAAATATATATATGTATATATATATGTATATATATATATATATATATATATATATATATATATATTATTCAGACAAGAGCCTGGTGAGGAAGAGAGACAGAGACAGGCTCTCGCCATTTGTGAATGGCGGTTCGATGCTTTAAATACTTCAAGTTGATTTGTTTTAATGTATTGAGACAAGCAGAATGATGAGAGAAGGAAGGCGGGCTGAGAAGTTGAGATTTTCTTATTTTTTCCCCCATAATCTCCCAAATGTAGTCATTGCTAGTTCCCAATGTGCGCCAATTGTGTTTGTTGCAGCGCCCAGCCACACCGGAGGCACTGCTGCTGGGAATTGAACCAGAAACCTGGTTTCTGCAGTGGTACTGTAAGTGCATGACACTTCGCCACCCAGGCACCCCAGAGGCAAACATCGTATCTGCTCCACCATCATTGGACATTGATGTTTTGTATTTCTGTGTCTTGGATGCATGGTGCATAGCCATTAGGCTATGCACCATGCATGTTCCAAATGTTTTCAAGAGATACACGGTAATTAGCATTGACTACTCCCACTACTAAGTAATAACTGTTTGGTATTCTGTAGCTTTACAGTGTGTGAAGTGTAACAATCACTATACCACAAGATAATTAAAACAAGATAGGTACTATGTTGACAGGTTAAGTGTTTGTTTTCTGAGACTCAGAGTTCTCTTCTTACTTCAGATCCTGTATTCACTTATCGCACTGTCCTTGGAGCTGCTTCAATCTATCTTCCTCTCTTCCTCTTTCCTCCTCTCCCCCTGCCCTTGCTCTCCAAACTGAATTAGAACTGTTAGAAGTTTGAAATTAAAAACAGCAGCATGAGAGAGGCAGAGAAAACGGGAAACATGATGACAACACAAATGGGAAGAGAATGAGAATGGGAGTGTAATAGATTAATAATGTGGCTGAGGCCCTTGGGCTGAGAGAGAGAGAGAGAGAGAGAGAGAGAGAGAGAGAGCAAAGCAGACAGACGTACAGAGAAAAACTAGGGAGAGAAAAAGCCCTTCACAAACTTAATGAGAAATGGAAGACGAGAGAGAGAGAGAAAGAGAGAGAGAGAGAGGGAGAGAGAGAGACTCAGAGGGAAGCTGAAAGAAAGAGAGAGAGCATATGAATACAGTTTCCATCACTTCCAGTTTTGTTCACGCTCCAGCGCAGGCCAGGGCTCCGATGGGGCGACTCGTCAGCCGTGGTGAAAACACACTCCTACAATCACCAGCAACGGAAAACAGCTCTGCCAATTTGTTACCTGACTCGCCACGGCAACCCGTACCCCCACTTTACTGCACGCTGCAAACGGCATTTTTAACAAGGCCACAGGGCGATGAAGTGAGAAATGTGTGTGGCGGCGGCGGTCGAGTACTGTGCGTGTGCGTGTGTGTGTTACTGCTGTCTTGTTCCTCTCTAATTGCCTGGGCTCGTCTTGAGGGAATCTGATAGTTAACGCTTTTGGCCATTTAATGTTGCTGATCCCTTTACACTTCCTGGACTAAGTACAGGAAGACTTTACAGACACAGATACACACAGATGTACACACACACACACACACACACACACACACACACACACACACACACACACACACACACACACACACACACACACACACACACACACACACACACAACTATGACCTGCACACGTGTGCAATGATTTGACTTCGACCTGATCAAAAACAGCTCCGCAGCCATACACATTGTCTTTATGAGATCTGTATCTACACTTTGGAGCATTTGGGAGAAGATGAGAGGACAGGAGAGGAGAGGATGGAACCGGGGATGGGGGGAGGCCCCACATTACTCAGGGGTGAGATATGCATCCACTGGCGTGAGAGAGGGGAAAGCAGCTAACGAAGAGCATCACTGAGCGAGCCAGCACTTGGGCTTTTAGTGCAGATGAAATTAAATTACTCCCTCTCTGTCTCTCTTTTCTCTCTCCCGCTCTTTCTGTCTTTAATAGCGTCCGTATAGCCAGCGTATTAACTTTGCCGGTGACGCGAGGCAGGTTTGGGCAGTATCTTGTATTTCGATCCCTCTCGCTCCTAGGCAGTAAACTTGAGACCATTGTTCATTTTCTTCTCTCTCTCAATTTTTTCCCCCTTTCTTTGTCCTCTGTTAGCAAGTGCTGTTGGCAGCAGTTGATTCCACTCGTCTGTCTGCCAAAGACTTGACAGTGTTTTGAGCTTTGGAAATGGCTTTTGGTTAGACTTTTACTGCTACAGGTATGGAACTTAATTTTGCAAAGGGTACAGTAGGAGTCATGTGGTGGGGGGGTCGGGCATTGGCTGATATGCGCTGATCTCTGTTTTCAGCCGTGTGATAATACTCACACAGTCACACGCCACCACTACCCACTGGCCCGGGTTTAGTAGCGCCTCGTTGGCTCCCACTGAGTTTTGGAAATATCACCTATAAAAGCTTTTAACAGTCAGTCTCTCAATCAAATTATATCTCTGACTTATAGTTCTTATAGAGTCTAGACTTACAATAATTATAATCATCTGATTGTGCTTTTGCTGCACATTTCCCTGTGTTTTCTTTTCAAATTTGTCTCTTTACTGTTTAATACACAAATCTTTCCTGCTTTGTAAAGCACTATGGAGCATTGTTTAAAAAGGTACGGTAGTATTACCACCTGCACTGAAAAATCCTCAGCATAAATGTAGTGCCAAATTCAGATGTGCACACACGCAAACACGAGCGTATACACACAGACTGTAGACAGGCAGGCAGGCAGGCAGGCAGGCAGGCAGATTTTGGTGTTATTTTTTACTGTATTGCAATACTGTGTAAATGAATATTCAATCAAATCTGTCAATCAATCAGATAGGTACAGTATGCATATAATTAGTCTCTGCATTGGGAATTAAATGTGAACAAAGTACTGATATAGTAAACAGAAAATACATACAGTTGCAATACATACGGTACATACATACTGTACAGTTGTATGTATACATTGTATTGCAACTGTAACTGTGGTTGTCACAACATCCCAATGCACACCTGGACTTCTTGTCTTACGGCACACTGTGTGTGACAAGGCCCACCGTTTGGGAACCACACATCCCACCATTGTTGCAAAAGACCACCTCACTTCCACCCAGATGTTGATGACAACAACTCTATTTTAGTCCGGCAGCAGTATGACAAACTTGCTCTTTGTTTCCATTCTACAGTCAGTAGTAATTCCTGTACATTGAGTTGTACGTCAACTAACTGTGCAGGGGCAAAAAAAAAGTTAGAACTGTGTAAACCGTGTGGCATTAGATTTTTATTTCATATTACTGCGTTACACTTTTCATTGCTCTTCTATGAAATGTGGTCAGATCTCGTTGGCTCAGATGTTCAGCGAATTGGAAGTGGAGAATTCTGGGGTGAATTTAGCAGCTGACCAGCAGACTTATGGGATATTGAGTCATACAGGTGAGGGGTCAAGCCACACAAAAAAAAGAAATGGGAATAAAGCGACAGGCGGCAGGCCTCAGTGGAAACTCAGTGAACTATTATTGGACTTAGTGGTTTTTCAGTCGCCAGCCATTTTACTGTGGACAAATTCTTACAAGATGGAGCCTTCAAATTCTCTATGGAAAACTATCTACTTAAAAAATATTTGAACTCGTCGTTGGCCCGTAGACTTTTGCTCCCAGACGTTCAGTTCATGTAAACGTGCGAGCATTCCCAATCCGTGTAATGCATTTGGGCTCACTGGGAGCTATATTGGTATCGGGCTAATTCCTGAGCTGCCTTGATTGACGCGGGCTGAGAGAGGATTTGGCCCTGTACACGGTTCTTGGAGCTCTGTGTTGGAGCGCTTGTGGCTCCAAGTGGCTGGTAAGCAGTGATTACTGGACTTGGCCTGAGTGGCTGCTGTAGTCGAGGGAAACGTGGCCCCAGAGAGCCCACACTTAATGACATCAGGGAACACCGCCCAGGTTCATCCACAGCACACAGTCTGGAGGAGCATGTGTGGCGAATGAGGGTGTACGAGAGAGAGAGAGGACCAACACGAATGGCATGTGCCCCCCTTTCTGTAATTTCGTAAAAAATGTTTCTACTGTATTTTTTCTTGTGTATTTTTCTACTGTATGTTTTGTTTTATGCTGCCCAGCACTTTGGTCAACCTTTATTTGTTTTGAAATGTGCGCTAGAAATAAAATTGACTTGACTTGACGTGTGTGCGTGCATGCGTGCGTGCGTGTGCGCGTTCAGCTGTCATTCCCATACCACCTCTTTGTTCCACTAAGTCTGTCTGGCATTTTAATGGAGGGAAAGAAACATTCAAAAGTGGTACAGTATACTGTATGAGAGAGCAATTACCATTAACGAAATATAATCACGACTGCTTTTGGCTTCACTGAGCATTGCAGCTCTGAAGCAGTTTTTATGACTGGTATTTCACTCTGCTTTCTTAACACCCATCCCTCCACCCCTGGTCCTATAGGGCGTAGACGCCCTCTTTTCCCTCTGCGAGCACCGCGCTGGCTTTGCCATGGTCGACGTTGCCGCTCCTCCAAAAAGACAGAGAGGACCTTGGCTAAGCATTATCTGTATTGCTGTAAAGCAGATGCCCTGCCAGCAGAAAGCCCAGCAGACAGCAGGGGAGACGGACGAGGGATGAATGAGGGAGACAGGGCATCCTCCCTCCCCTCTTCCTCCTCCCCTCCTCCTCCTCCTCCTCCTCATCCCTCGTCATCCTCAGCCCTCCAGGCCGCGGTGGAG
>NC_136792.1:29782422-29834922 GCF_951216825.1 Electrona antarctica
TCCCCGGGAGACCTACGACCTTCCAGAGAGCACTGAGAGATGACAATAAACCTACCTGATCTGATCTCCACACACAGTAAGATCCTCAGTGTTCACTGTGAACTCTCAGAGTTAACCTAAACAGAGTTAATGCAATCCAGAATGTGTACATATGTCGCTCTCCGGATTTGAACCCAGGTCTCCCACGCATGACATGAAAATGTACCAGTGAGATGAGATGGAATACCCGTTTGTCCTGGGTAGATATGGTGCTTCTGAGCTTCCGGCAGTACCGTATTGCATAGCCGAGTGGGGCATGGATCTCCAACTTCCATCGTTACCGACTCGGTGCTCTACAGCCGGGCACCGGTCTAGTAATTAATAATAACCTAATAATAAATAAATTCATGAATGGAATAATTATAAAGAATATATAATCGGCATATACAGTGAGAATTATACAAGATCTGGTCTTAGATGGGTACTGTACATTAGCTTATCAATATGCCGCAGTTCCAGAAGTGTGCAGATGACATACATATATCTGTGCACGTAAAGATCATAATGCATATCAAAATCAATTGGAGATTGGTGAAAATAATGTTGTAATGTAATGTCGCAAAAAAAAGATCCGAGTTTAAGATTGCAAGTTTAAATGAACAGAGAGGACTTTACTGTGTGCACACCTCCTTGACCAGCTCAGTGGCCTTGTGGTTAGACACTAGAGTGTCCGCCCTGGGATTTGGGAGGTCTGGGTTCGATACTTCGATCCCCGGCCAGGTCACACCAAAGACTTTACAAAATGGGACCCAGTGCCTGCTTGGCACTCAGCATCAAGGGTAGGATTGGTCCTTGCGACATACTTGCGCCATGTCCGGGGGGTGTACTTGTACATCAAGCTGCCTCACGGTACAGAAACAGGAGGCTCCTGCCTTATGGGCCTCATGGCTCGGCAAGGCTTACTTACTTTACTTACACCTCCTGTCCCTGCGCCTCCCGCGCTCCCCATGCAGATGAAAGAGGAGAGAAGGTCTGGCGAAAATGGCTTTTTTGTCATGGCCTCAACTTTTAATTTCCTTAATTGATTCCCCCCCCTCTCCCGTGGAGAGGTATAGGAGTTTGCAGACACAAAAGTAATTGATTTCAAATTTTTAATCCCTCTCACTGCGACGCGATCCTGGGGCCTCCCCGCCTTCGATGTCCAATCCATACAAACTCAATTAATGTGCTGGAGGCGATACGGGATACGGCGAGGAGGAGGACGAGTCTCCTCTTTGATCCTGCCCGGCTCACTGCTGATGCTCATTTCTGAATCATTCTTTAGTGTGGCTTTGATTTGACGCTCGCAAGAGACACAATCCCCCCCCCCCCCCCCCCCCCCCCCCCCCCAGCCCAGTGAGATTAAAACATGAATATTACTTCAGCATTCAAAATGCTTTTCACTCTTTTGTCCTAAAATCCTCAGTGTGCATTTCACTGTTCCATTTGTACACTATTCTAGTGAAATGAACACACATGATTTTGGATAATAATAATACTACTATTATTATTATTATTATTATAACTATTATTATTACAGCAATAACAATTATAATAGTACGAATCGTAAAAATGCTCAAGCATGCAGTAATTCAATTGGACTGCTGTATCAAGAATGCAAAAACCAGTTCATGTCCCCTCAGGCGTATAGTACTATAATAAATGATGTGTCACTATCATGCATACGCTAGTAAATTCCTTCCAACAGGTTCACATGTCTTCTTTTCATGAGGCAAATTAGAACTTGCCTTGTGAAATATGCCATGTAGTTTGAATACTAATGAAATACATGAGGGAGTCTCCCCAGTGTTCATAATCATGATTCTAATATTCATTGTGGAATATCCTGCTAATGTATTCATTTAAGCACTGCTTCATGTCAAGAGCTATCCTTTCAATTTCTACTGTCTGTCTGTAATGCAGGGTTTCTGTCCTTCTGTTGTCTGTCTTTCTTTCTTTCTTTCTTTCTTTCTTTCTTTCTTTCTTTCGTGTGTGTGTGTGTGTGTGTGTGTGTGTGTGTGTGTGTGTGTGTGTGTGTGTGTGTGTGTGTGTGTGTGTGTGTGTTTTATTAATCAGAAAAGTAATTTTCTGGTTAATAGATTAGAAACAGCCCTACTTTCTATCTTTCTGGCTTTCTTTCTCTCTCTCTCTCTATCAATTCTCCTCCTGTAAGCCTTTCACTCAGATGTATTTTTCTCTCCCATCCATCACATCCGTTTGTATTTCTTGAAAATAAAGTGAAAAGCGAGAACGGTTTCTGAGTGATACCACTCCAAGGCAGAGTGCATGACCGATTCCACTCAGACATGGATGCATTTCATATTTCATGTTTACTCCCTCCTTCATCCTTTCCTGGGCCTGTCCTGGTCGAGGTGTGGTTCTGTTATCCGTTGTGCACGCAACAACATGTCACAATACTGCATCTGATATATCCTCTCACAGATCAATACTGTATATACTCCGTGTTCCAGAGCAGACTTGATGAAAGTGTTGAAATGTAATCCAAACCCCTGGCACACGCTTCCCCGTAACCGCACGTTTACAGAGCAATTTCGAACGTGATGTTTTCCTTTTTTTCTTTTTTTTTTTTTTTCTTTCTTTTTTTTGTTGTTGTTGCATGGCTTAATTTTACCGCTGCCTGAATACTTGTGAGAGGCCTTTTGGACCTTGGCATGCGTTGAGTAGAATGAAATTAAACTAGCCCTCTCTTGCACTTTCAGTCAAACTTCAAAGGGCTGAAACCTTGGCATCAAGAAGGCATCGAAATGAACAGTTTAAAAATATCTCCTCTCTGTATGACATTATGAACCCTGCAGAGAGAGAGAGAGAGAGAGAGAGTGTGTGTGTGTGTGTGTGTGTGTGTGTGTGTGTGTGTGTGTGTGTGTGTGCGTGCGTGCGTGCGTGCGTGCGTGCGTGCGTGCGTGCGTGCGTGCGTGCGTGCGTGCGTGCGTGCGTGCGTGCGTGCGTGCGTGCGTGCGTGCGCGTATCGTGTCTCTGTCTGTGCATGTATATGTACAGTATGTGTATGGGCCATGTGTGTGTGTGTATGTGTGTAGTCAGTGTATTTTCCTTTCTGTGTGTGTGTGTGTGTGCGTGTGCGTGTGCGTGTGTGTGTGTGTGTGTGCGACGCGTGCGTGTGGAGGACTGGATCTGACATCAGAGCCAGGGGGAAGATTTATGGGTGTGTGAATGAGTGTGTGATTATGGCCCAGATTTAGCAGTGTGTGAAGGAGACACAGCAGACCCCTGCTATAGACGATAGACCCCCGGGGTTGCCCCACCCACGGCATACTCTACTGAGTTGTCTACTCCATGAATCTGAACGCAGCGGTGAACACCGACATGCTACTGCTGTAAACTATAGCTTAAACAGGCCTCATTATCTGAGGAGGCAGTATACTAGAGACAGCTTGACCCGACGTGACACTGCTCAAAAACATTCCAAACAGCGCTGTAACTTTCTGGTGACCCTGCTCGCATATCGTAGCTCTCTAGTCTACAAGTCAAAATATATTTTTTTAAAACATAAAAATAAATCAACATGAGAGAAAAGCTCCATTTGTTTGTGGAATTTGAGGTTTTGGGGGCCGGTTGAAGCTCGGGTCAAAAGCGTGGAGTTTTATGTGCTCTTCAGCCATTAAGCTTTAAGAGATTTAAGAGATGTTGTAATGTTTTGTTGCTGTTTGTGGCTTGCTTGTTTACTCCCATGTGTGTGTGTTTGTGTGTGTGTGCGCGCGCGCGCATGCGTGCGTGCGTGCGCGCGTGCGTGCGCGCGTGCGTGCACGCGTGCGTGCGTGTGCGCGGGCGTGCGTGCGTGCGCGGGCGCGTGTGTGCGTGCTGGTTAGTTGCATTCTATTTCAGAGTCCAGCATGCACTTATGGTTTTCTCAACAATGCACAGTTGACCCTGTCAAGTTGTTGTTTTTGGCACACGTCTTTTGGAAACCACCACTATTTAATAAGCCTTTATCCCGTGTGCCGCCAGTCCCTGCGGCCTGGTCTTTTCATTATGTTTTCAGTAGTCCAGTGGGTCCCATGTCTTTCTGTGTGTAGCATCTTTCTATAGCACACAGCATCGTTCTGGAGCACTCTCCATTCCATTGTCCAGAATTATTCATGGTGCCGGTCAGTGGTGGACAAAGACCTCTGCAACATATTAGTGTCACATCCAGGGGGTGTACATCAAGCAAACACGACATTCCCTATGGGCCTCATGGCTCGACAAGGCTTGCTTATTTACTTATATTATTCAATTACTCACACTTTTGTGCTCATAAGACGTCACATTGCAACACGTTGTGAGCTTGTAGATTGGCTATTTTCACTATATTTTGTAATAGGGCTTAAGTGGTTAATTCATAATGTACCTTTTCCCTTCCTATAGAAATGGAGTGGAGTCATAAGTACAATATTCGTCTTTGAAATGTGCTGGAGTGAAAGTATCCAAATATGCAAATACTCAAGGAAAGCACAGATACCCCCAAAATGTTTTACTTAAGTACAGTACTCAAATGAATGTACTTCCTTACTGTCCACATGGTGCCGGCCGAGGTAGCGCCTGTCTTCCTGCCCGCGGCCGGCCGAGGTAGCGCCTGTCTTACTGTCCTCCACTGGTGCCGGCCGAGGTAGTGCCTGTCTTACTGTCCTCCACTGGTGCCGGCCGAGGTAGTGCCTGTCTTACTGTCCTCCACTGGTGCCGGCCGAGGTAGCGCCTGTCTTACTGCCCGCGGCCGGCCGAGGTAGCGCCTGTCTTACTGCCCGCGGCCGGCCGAGGTACTGTAGTGCCTGTCTTACTGTCCTCCACTGTGCCGGCCGAGGTACTGTAGCGCCTGTCTTCCTGCCTGCGGCCGGCCGAGGTAGCGCCTGTCTTACTGTCCTCCACTGGTGCCGGCCGAGGTACTGTAGCGCCTGTCTTCCTGCCTGCGGCTGGGTTTTCTCCTGGCGAAGGCAGCGACACCGCTGATGGATTTAGGCCGGGATTAAGAATGACGGGATAATTTCACTGCATGGTATAAGAGCGCTTGTCTCCAGGGCTATCCCTGTCCTGAAGTCTGAACTCACGGCTGACGCACGCACCGAGCATGATAGAAGTCCAGGGATGACAGAGTGCACTCTGTCTGTGTGCGTGTGCGTGTGCGTGTGTGTGTGTGTGTGTGTGTGTGTGTGTGTGTGTGTGTGTGTGTGTGTGTGTGTGTGTGCGCGTGTGCATGTATAGTTGGATTTCCCATAACTACTTTTGATGTCCCCTCATCTGCTCATATATGTTTATGGTCAGTGGGGATATTACATGTTATGTTGTGTTTATTTTAGTTTACTTGGACATCACTGGATTGGACAAACCAGAAGCATTGTTTGAGTGTTAAAGCACAAGGGTTAATTTTGAACACCTGTCCACAGGAGGCTTTTCTAAATAGAATAACAGTAATCTAAAACCCAATCAAATACCAGGAATTAAACATAATTATAATAATCAAAAGCAGACGCAATACTTTGCTGCATGTGCTGCCCTGTGCTTTATAGCAGGATGTATAGCCACTGTTTTCACCCCCCCCCCCCCCCCCCCCCCCACAACACACACACACACACACCGATTGCAATAAAAGAGGACCCCCGCTCATAAGGAACCCATCAAATCATAACATAAGGCTGAACGATTGGTGCAAACTGCCCGGCAGACATTGATAGATCTATCGCTATCCAATCCGAGGGGAGAAGGGGGGAGATGGTGGTGGGCGGAGGGGGTCAGACTAGCCCCCAGATTCCAAGCTTCCAAATAGGATGTCATTTGTTTTTCCTGGCCATCTTTTGGGGAGGGATGTGTAACTCAAGCCGTGGCAGACGGACGTGCACACATGGCGCGCTCGCTCAGAGCACCCTGTTGACAGAGCTCCTGGGATCCCGGAAAAGGACGACCGCGGCGAGCGAGGCGGGAATACCGACTCGTCCGGGTCTGACGACGGACATGGAGCGAGAACGTTGCAGCCGGCTCCCCCGCTCCTCCACGGCTGTGTGATCGAGTGCGTGGAGGAATTCAGAGATGGCGAGGAAGAGGAGGATGAGGAGAACTGGATAGCTGTGGTCTGATCAGTCATCGGGGTCCATATCACTGCCGGGCAGAAAACCTGTATCAATATTTTGTGTGTTTGTTTTTATAAATGAATGCCTTATTTTTCTGTTTCAATATTTTTATTAAACAAAATAATGCTTTATTTATTTGTCCTATGAAGGTGTTGAACGACAGCATAGCAGATTTAGATGTGGTGTTTAGATGTGGTATTTTCACTACTAATTGTATTGTGTTTGCTAATTTTATAAAGAAATGACCAAAATATGTAGACCATATTGAATGTGGTTATTATAAATATTTAACCAATGAAAAGTATTAAAAAGAGACAATAATAACTACATTGGATCCATTTGGAACACAGTTTATTTTTGACATTTCCAGATAAGCACCAGTTTTGGACATGCAAGGTTTCTGCACAACAGAACAAGATATGTTTTATGTGTGTGTTCTTTGTGGAGGCAGTATGCAACTCAATTACAAATCAGCTGCCTGAGTGGACGTCACACTTCATGAATAAACACTAATGGACCAAAACATGAAATGGAATTCAGAGAAAACATTAAAAGCCAATACAGCAAACACTGTAAGTGTATGTATATACCATTATGGAATGACCACAAAAATAGCAATGACATGCAGCTTCTCCTCAAACTGGTAATGGAAAGACAAAAAGAGAAGGGGAAAGAAAAAGAAAGAAAAGGAGAAGGAAAAAAAGAGTAGAGCGGAGAAAGAGAGGACTAGAGAGAACTCCCAGCCTTGCGAGGAGAGAAAGAGAGGACTAGAGAGAACTCCCAGCCTTGCGAGGAGAGAAAGAGAGGACTAGAGAGAACTCCCAGCCTTGCGAGGAGAGGAATTATGGAAGCCATCAACACTCACCTCGGCACAAAAACAGAGAGATGATGAAAGAGAGGCGGAGAGGGGGAGGAAAGGTGAAGGAGTGAGAGACGGAGAGAGTGAAGGTTAGAACGACAGAGAGACAAGCAGATGGGGTGATATGCAGACAGACTGGGAGACTGAAGGGTGAAGAGAACAGAGCCATGTTCTGCAGAGATGGAGCCTGTGATTAAAGTACTGTAGATTGAACGGAGAGAGAGAAATGATAGAGAGCATTCTCTCTATATGTAAAGTGAGTCCATTCTTACACTTTCAACATGGCATCCGTATTTAGGGCATACATGTTCAAAAATGTAGCAACAATTCAGCAAAAAAAATCAACAAAGTCACAACCCATTGCATTACGATGCGTAGTGAGTGATCTTATAGATTGGATTTGATTTGTAGATCGGATATTACTGTCTATAAGCTACATGTCGATTGACGATGGCAGACAACTGGAGATCTTCGCCTATACCAGTTTGCCTGGTGACATCTACATTCATTGTATGGGACAGAACAGCGGTGAGAACGGCTGCTAACAAACCTACACTCACTCGTTTGAAAATCAGTCCTGATTCCATCCCAATATGAAGGACCTCCCAAAAGTATTTGTATTGGTTGTGCAGTTTGTTTTTAATGGTTTTCACCCAGTTCTAGCCCCTGCATTGGATTTAGATTCTGCACCAGATGTTTCCTTAGGCGGAGATCTCCGGTCGTCTGGTTACGCGACTCAGGAGGTAGAGCCATTGTCTGGGAACCGAAAGGTCACCAGTTTGATTCCTGGCTCCTTTTTCAACGTGTCTTTGAGCAACATACTCAACCCGTAATAGCTCCCGATAAGCAGGTTGGTATCAGTCGCTGTGTGAATGTGTGTGTCAATGTACTGTAATGCACTTTGTAAAGCGCTTTGGATAACTTGTGCTTTAGAATTGCAGAGTGCAGTTCATGGACAACAGTGTTGAAAACCCTAAGCATGGTAGAGGGTTAGTTTTCATGAAGAGAGGCCCAGGGTCTGAAGTGAGCACCATGTTTCCCACTGATGGAAGTGGCCCACCAGGTCTCGTCTCTCAACGAGCAGAACTGGGACCACTTCACTGTCCAAACACTACAGTCCCCAATGTCCGCTTACTGCAACATGACATATATGTACTGACATGGGGATATACACACGCACACACACACACACACACACACACACACACACACACACACACACACACACACACACACACACACACACACACACACACACACACACACACACACAATTAGCATGCTGTAGACACACGCAAACACGGGCCTGCGTGCATGCATACAATATAGCAGAGACAAGCACACAGACATGACTTCGGGTGCGTTCGTTTTTGTACGTGTCATGAATAGTGCATACTGCATGTAACTTGAGGAACAGTTAGTGTGTGGCATCAGCTGACACACACATAGTTTTGTGTGTTATTATCTGTGCATTTTTATCTGTGTGAGAGAAACCGTGTGTGATTCTGTTGGGTAGTTGTGTGAGAGAGGTCTGCTCCAGACAACTGTTTTCACAAGGGAAATGAATGGGGATGAAAAGGCAGCTGGTGGTGTGTGTGTGTGTGTGTGTGTGTGTGTGTGTGTGTGTGTGTGTGTGTGTGTGTGTGTGTGTGTGTGTGTGTGTGTGTGTGTGTGTGTGTGTGTGTGTGTGTGTGTGTGTGTGTGTGTGTGTGTGTGTGTGTGTGTGTGTGTGTGTGTGTGTGTGTGGTCGTCCTTAATGATTATTATGTTTTAACTCCAATTTCATGGATAGAGTCATTACGTCCCAGTTTTTCCATTCTCCTGGCAATGGAAAAGAAAACATATCCCCTTCTGTCGCTTATTGCAGAAACCTCCTCCTCCTCCGCACGCACGCACGCGCACGCGCGCACACACACACACACACACACACACACACACACACACACACACACACACACACACACACACACACACACACACACACACACACACACACGTGTACACACAGTCAGTAACCCACACACATGCTTACTCAAACACACATAAGATGGGCTGCAGATGACAAACCAATATTTGGGTTTGTTGGGCGTCCCGTGTGGAGACTGGTATGGATGGAGGTGAGCAGGGTTAGGAGCCGGGTGGGGGTGCTGGGTGGTGGTGTTTGGAACCACCCATCTCAGTAAGGACCTCAGACACATGGACAAACAGCCACACAGAGCTCCTCCTGCGAGTTTCCACGGCACCCAGCCACTGTTAGGGCCTCCCCAGATCCAGGAGCAATCAATCACAATGACAGCTCCCTCTTAGTGCCGTATACCGGACCCTGGGATGGGTGGGATTAAAAACAAGGGGGGGGGGGGGGTGCTCTCGGGGGGGAGGGGGGGGCCGGGGTAACAGGCAGGACGCAGTGTTTCAAAATAGCACCTCGATAATCACCGTCACCTTTGACCTAATAGGGGGACGCAGTTAAACGGCATTGATCAGAGTATATCGAACACATAATAAAAAAAACTCAAATTAGTTCCAAGGTCAGAGGGTGCGGTCAGGGCGAGTAAAAACCCTGACCTCACCTGCTTTGCTGTGTGATGACGAAAGACTATAAGAGACGAAACAGAAGGTTATAGGCACTCCCAAGGTGACCATGGGGTAGGGGGTGAGAGGTCAGACTCGCAGTGGTTTCAGGAATTCACTACCACATTACAGGAACGTTACGTTTAAATTTGTGGTTTCACCTATGACAGTGAGCGTGCTTGTGCATTCTCACTCTCAATGTATTCAGCGTTGAGGAAATATAGATTGAGGCCAGCAATGGCAAAAGAGAGGGAGAGATTGAGAGTGAATGGAGAGAGACAGAAATCCAATGTTTCCTACCTGTTAATACCCATGTGTATTCACCTCCGTGGAATGTGGCTCTACATAGTTACAGGTAATTGAGTGTCTCGACAGCGACCCGTCACCCCGACCCCCCTCCCTTTTTGGTATGAGCCCGGTGGAAGTGGTATTGCGGAGCAGGGGTTGTGTTGACAGAGTCAGAGACAGCGCCGAACGCAAGCCTGACCTTTCACCTTGCACCTTCCCCCATCCCCCTCCCCTCCGCTCCGCTCAAAGCTGGAAACACAGGAAGTAACCAAGGTCGCTCAGATGAGAGCGTCTGTCAACACGCTGGGGGAATTGAAAACGAGTTCTTGGAGGAGGTGGAGGAGGAGGAAGAGTCAGCAGAGGATGGAGGCTTGGCGGAGCTGTGGCAAGCTGCCTGCCATTTGGGTGGAGACGAAGCAGGGAGGACATTTTCCAATTTGGGCGCATGTTGAATGAATCAGCCTTGTCATCCAGTTGGCCCACAGTTTAAAACAGCTCCCCGGGAGAATCCGACAAAATGTTCTTGTTTTTTTTTTAGGTTTTCTTTTTCTCTCACTGGAGAATGAACAGGAGGACAGTCGTAATAGAAAGAGCATGTTTGATTTCACTCACATTCATCTTGCTATTACACAGATGACTGCGGCAGTGAGGGAAAGGGAAGAGATCTGTGTTTGATATACTCGTCACCAATTTCTCTCCCTTTCTGCTTCTTATCAAAGTTTGAAAAGGTAATGGGGAAAGCAACACTGTCTGTTTTTCTTTGGGTGGTTCTGTCTGTCTGTGGCTCTGCTACCGGTCCTCTCCCTCCCCCTTCCCCTTTTCCATTTCAAAGTGGTTTGTAACAGGCGGGTTTTCTTTCCGACTTGTAAGAAAGAGGCTCTGTTTGCCAGACAAAATTGAGCACAGACATCCACATGTTTATACTGTGTGCGTGATGCTAGCGACAGAGGGTGTGCCGTGCAGTGTGCACTATCTGCATTTAGCCATCAAGCGTTTGACAGAATAGATCATTCTGTATACATTCTGTAAGCTGCTTTTGTACAATGTTCAATGCCGTGTCATTTTGAAATCCTGTACACTATATCTACGTAAATTCTACCACGAGGTATATATATTCCCAGGATCAGAGAAACAGGCCGGAATTGAATGATGGGGTCAACACCGGGCGGGGTCTGTGTATTTTCATTCACCGTTACGCTAACCTTGTTTAACTGAGAGGGCTACCTTAAGTCCATTTGTTTGCACTGTACTCGCTGCAAACGCACACTGTATATGCTTGCTGGGAGTGCCGGCGGCTACACTTTGTCCGTCCAGAGCGCTTGTGCGTGTGTTGTATAGGCGAGGGCATCTGTTTCCACTAGGCCATACAGACCTCAGAGAAGAGGAATGCCTCAGTGTCTTTTGGAGTAAAACCTATATGGCACACTCTTATCCCATATGTGTGCCTGCTGTATACAGTACATACTGTAGGTTTTGTGTGCGTGTTTACAATGTCCGAGGTTGCACTGCCGTGGCGACGTGATTAGATTTCCTGTTTACGTGGTGTGCTCTGGGAAGAAAGTGCTTCGTGCTTCAATTTCATGCCTCTGAAATGAACAGTGGGACTTAGTAGAGAAAACAAACACACAGACGACATAGATGGAGACGTAAGCAGGGACACCCACATACAGTGTACACAAACACGCGCGTGTGTGCACATGCTCACACACACACACACACACACACACACACACACACACACACACACACACACACACACACACACACACACACACACGGTGCGCAGCGCGCACACATACTGTACACAAATAGTACTGGTGTCATACAAAGTACAATAGCGGGGAAACGCTCCCATCTGTTGACCTGCATTTGTTTTCCAGCTTTTGTTTTCACTGAGAGACACCACCCCCCCCCCACCGCACCCCCTCCCTTCTCCCCCTCTCTCCCTGGGCGACTTCATTATAAATGTATAACTAAGTTTGGCTAACCGCAGAATGCCCTTCACTCAGCCTAGTCCTGTGTTTCTCAACTCCATGGCTGGCAACACACATTCCAACACATCCTGGTGTCCACACCGTTCCAGGACAGCAACGCCAGGAGTCTGTTGCAGCAGCAGAATGCCACTTAACTAAGCATACCGACCAGCCTGCGGCATCAACCCCGCGGTCTCCCTGTGGTTTCAACCTCCCCCCTCCCCCTTTGCTAACACTGCAGTACAGCCAGCCGTCGGCACAGAGAGATAGCGGGAGTCTAAATCACCTTGCTGACAGCCAGCCTCCTCTCTCGCTCTCCTACTGTAGATATTCCTTCAGCATACCCCTGCTGACCTCCGAGGATGCCGCGAGGAGCTGCTTGGTCAGCGACGGGGCTAATGATCCTGTTTGTCAGCAGCCCTCTGTGTGTGTTGTTGCTTTTTAATTCAACATGGAGGATAAAAAACAGACAAGCGCCGTGACCTCTGACTCCTGAACCGAGGTCCCAAGAGGCGGCGAGGGCCAAATCAAGGGGCCGGTGTGGAGGGTGGGGGGGTTTGAGGGGGTGGAAGGACTGTGCAGCAACATGTGGTCGTCTCGTTTGGGGCCGGGCCAAACGGTTTTTCTCTAATTGGCCATGCAATCTGCCACAGCTGGGACGGATTAGGGGGTAAAATGTCCTGCCTTGAAAGGAGAGAGCAGGGAGACTGGCATGAGACACACAGAGGAGCGAGGGAGGGAGGGGAATGGAGGATGACTCAGAAGAGATGGTGGGGGGGGGGGGGGCGTCTGTGACGAAGAAGAGGGGAACAGGGCAGCGAGAGGAAGGGGTGCACCGCAAAATTGTTTTTAATTTAAAAAGTGAAAGTGTAAAAAAAAAAAAAAAAAACTTTCAAGGTTAAATTGACACTCCAGATTCTTCAGTACTACATGAGGTAGGAGTTGGCATGGTGCGGAACGATGACTGAATGTTTGCCCATGATGGAGTCCAAGAAGAGGGGGCGGCGGTTGGACAAATGGAGTGAGAGAATGAAAGAAAGAAAGGGAGAGAGACAGGCGGAACATAAAACCCAGAAAGACAGACGGAGGGAGCAAAAGAGAGAGAGAGAGAGAGAGACGTATTGAGGGCAGTGGGCAGATGTGTCCGGATATCGACAGCATGGCTGGAATGTGTGTAGCGAATATGTCTGCAATACATGTCTTCATTTGTGTATAGGGAACACATACGTATTGTGTACACGCACGCACGCACGCACGCACGCACGCACGCACGCACGCACGCACGCACGCACGCACGCACGCACGCACGCACGCACGCACACACGCACACACGCACGCACGCACACGGTCCAGCTGTGTCTCACTGTGATAGTGATGAGCAGCTGTGTTTCTGGCCTGCTACTACACGCAGTGATATAATTAATTAATATTACGCTGTACGAAGGTGCCGCTCGCTGTAAGTAGCCGATCTATAAGCTGACAGCGTGTCACTTGGCGACGCGCTGTCAACTTATAGATCAGTTATTTACACACTGTCAAATGACGACATATTTGCGGGGCTTCATGCTGGTGTGCGGACTGACACAACACAATGCAAATTAAGTGTTTTAAGAGTAGTGAGTGTTTACATAAAGCATAGCGCAGCTTATCAAGGTATTCGCCCTCTCAATGTCCTCTCCTTTATTCGATCACCTGTCGGCTGTGCATGCGTGACATTCCCAGCTGTCTCCTTACTGTATCCCTCCAACAGTGTGTGTGTGTGTGTGTGTGTGTGTGTGCGTGTGCACGTGCGTGCATGAGTGCGTGCGTGTGTGCATGTGTGTGTGTGTGTGTGTGTGCGCGTGTGTAGTGCACAAGAGTGCGTGTTTTCGCTTTCAATATTATGTGCATACAGTATGCTCTCCTGTGTGTATGTGATTGTTCTGTGAGTATTGGTGCTTGTGTGTGTAGCCTGGGTCGGTGTGTGTGTGTGTGTGTGTGTGTGTGTGTGTGTGTGTGTGCATGCTTCTTTTGTACGTTAATCTACCATATATCTATATATACTGCAGCACATCAACTTTAATACATCAAATCCCTGTACTAACTTCTCTATTGAGTACTGTCTGTATGAGAGGACAATGTGTGCGTCAGAAGGCTGGCTGACAATGAGAACTGACAGGTCTCTCCGGACGTGTGTGTGTGTGTGTGTGTGTGTGTGTGTGTGTGTGTGTGTGTGTGTGTGTGTGTGTGTGTGTGTGTGTGTGTGTGTGTGTGTGTGTGTGTGTGTGTGTGTGTGTGTGTGTGTGTGTGTGTGTGTGTGTGTGTGTGTGTGTGTGTGTGTGTGACTGTGTGTGTGTGTGTGTGTGTGTTACAGAGTGATGGCTGGACATGCTCCTCTCTATTATCCAGATTGATTAAGGAAGTACTCAGGCTTCCACTTGGCCATCACCGCTGACACCGAGGTGACCGTCTCATCACCGAGACAGATGGAGGGAGAGAGAGAGAGAGAGAGAGAGAGAGAGATTCGGTAAAGGAAAGCAAGGAAGCGAGGGCGAGTGAGCGGAAGATGGGGAGAGCTGGAAAAGACAAGGGAAGAGAGAACAGACAAGAGAGAGACCAAAACCCACGTTGGAAGAACGCTCAAAGGAAAGAGTGTGAGAAAAGACATATCAGGTAATTACAGTAGTATGTCTGAGAAGATGTCCATTCTTCCTTTTAACAGCTGTTTGGACCAGTGTGACGGATGTGCTTTGTCAGGAATGTTTGCCAGAGAGGGTCTTACTCATTTTCATTGGCCGTCTGTCCTTTGTCTCGTTTCTCCTTTCCTGCTTTCATCTGCTGTCCTTCGATCATCCTGTGCTTTCATCCTTCCCTCCCTCTCACCGCTAAGCCTCTCTCAACATTCACAGGAAACTTACCACCAATTAGATCATTAATACAACACATCCCCTGGTTTTATCAAGTTTTTTCCCCCTCTCTTCCTCACCTTCCTTATTCTTCTAACCTCCCTCCATTGCACCCTCCCTGCCCAGTACTGCCCTACAGGGCAGACCCCAGCATGCTTAATCCTGACAACTTTCATTAAAACCGGTGGCATAATCCACATATTTCCAAGGGAAATTCCCTGGGATGATTTTTATGCTCCTCTCTTTCCTCCTCTCCCTCTGCTCCCGCACTCCCAGCATCCCTCTCTCTCTGTGGTCTCATGTTCCGCTCCAATCCACTGCAGCAGTGTCATTTACATAGTTTTCCCTAATCTTCCATAAATCCCTGCTTTGGGAAGCGACTCTGGGGCCTGACGGGATGGGAAGGTCCCCCGGAATGTAAATGCCAGGCAGAATGTCATTGGCGGCGGGGAAAATATTTCATTTGGGATCGGAGTTCTCCGGGCCTACTTAGGGGTGAAAACAAACATGGCTCCCGCCACGAAGCTATACAAATAAAGCAAGTGGAGATCTGCTGTTTTGAGAGCACACATCCAGTGGAGGTTCTCACCTAGTGCTCTGGGCCTCTGTATATTTTCAATGACTTCACCGCCGCTTTGCAAGGCTTACTGGAGAGGAACACGCTAAGGCCACCGCAAACCTGTTTGCATCGGTGCTCCTTTGACCTCCATTACGCTAGTCAATATTATCGTGCTCTAGGTTCAAGTGACAGATGTAAATGGTCTGCATTTCTATGGCGCCTTTATCCAAAGCGCTTTACACACACCGAAAGCACAGGCAACAAGTCATTAACCTCATCAGGAGTAGTTTCAGTTTCAATGTCTTGCTCAAGGACACTTTCACACGAAGCCAAGCATAAATAAGGTATTAATTTATGGAAAAAACAAAAAAACATCAAATATGGAGATTATGTCTGACAGTGACAATATCCTCCTTAAAAAGAAATCAAATTCCATAACCAAATCAGTGTGACACCTGACATCTTTGCTGAAAAGAAAGGTAGTGAACTCTGCGTCTTCTGTTGGCTGGTGTTAGTGCCGCAGGTGATGCCACTATCTGTTAAGATAGATAGATATATTCTTTATTTATGTGTCATGCACCAGAGGTGCCCAGCCCACATGGACTTTCAGGAGACAACATATAAATCATTGCATCAATATTGCATACTGTAGGTGTACAATAAATTAAATAAAAACTCAGTTTTTCAAAATCCATTTCACACAAACTAAACATTCTTTTCCTAAAACATAATATAAGTTTTTCATAATCATCTAACCAAAAAATGTTAATACAAATAGTTGCCATTTTACAGAATAATAAATTCATCATAGTCGACATTAAAACAAAAAAAACTCCTCAGGAGTACCAATGAATCTACCTGTTTCTAAAGCTAATGCAAGGTCCCAGAATTTAACTGCGCACAAAATGATTTTTGACCAGGCCAGGGCCAGGGCCATAATTACATTACTTTTGGTTTTGGTTTGTACCATAAGTCAACAGCCCAACTCTCATTACATATAATTCTGCATTTCACAAATATTACAGCATAATCCATTTAAATGAATGAATGAATGAATGAATGAATGAATGAATGAATGAATGAATGAATGAATGAATGTATTGTATATTGTCAGTATGGTAACAACACCTGGTAACAACACAAATTGCCAGGTCAGTACCGTGCTTTTTCACCATGGACGTCAGGCTTCCCACAGATATGGTTTTGGGGTTTGTGGTTACCCTTTAAAGTCTGGGAGATGATGCAGTAAAGAGGGATAGTGGATAGTGAATCTTCTGCCTGTGACTTTGGAAAGAACATGGAAATGGGAGATGTGAAGCGTATTTTAGGTGGTAGTTTAGAACGGACACAGTTATGGCCAGACCGGTATATTTGTCATTTTCAAAAACCTTCAGAAATCTAAATAAATTGCAGATCTACAAGCTAATCTAATGTGTCCCAGTGAGACACATTGTGAGCTTGTAAATCTGCCATTTGTTGTAAATGTATTTTTAATAGGGCTAAGTGATTAAATGTGTGAATTTTACATAATGTTTTTCTTGTTCATTGTATAAAGTGAAATGCTAAGTTTACTTGATTTCAATTTCCCATCTATCACAAAAAATGTTTTAATCCGTTTTGACTTTTGACAAAATATTGGTCAAAACATTGCTAATAGTATAGGCTCCTGCTTTGCAGATGACACAGCAGCAGCAAAATGCAAAGGCACCAATGTGGGTTTATTGAATGGCCCTCCATGCCTTTTACTCAGCTACTACGACTCAGAGTATAAAATACGATCAACTTTAATATGCTGGCAATGGAGGACTCGCTCAATAAATACGAGGATCTCTGTACCACATGTCCACCCTTCTCTCTCTCTGTCATTCTCCTCCTTTTGTTTCCCCCTCTGTTTTCGTCTTTAGCTGTCCACGCTATTGTTCTCCCTCCTGTGTCCACCTCCGTCCCCCTTCCCCCCCCCCCCCCCCACCCCTCTTTTCCTCCAAGGACGGACAGTACAGTTTGGTGGACATGTGTTTTATGTTTTACTTGGAGCCTTATTAGAAAAACCTGTTGGGCTCAGTAACTGATGTTGGTCTCTGGACGGCGGCCCGTGACCTGAACGTCCTCTCCCCACAACCCAGTCCTTCTCTCTGCACCTCATTCCATGTTGGTCTCCCTTTCATTTGTCCCCCACTCTCCTCAACAACCGTCCCACTCCCACCCTTCCCTTCCTCTCCTCTCTGTCTCAGCTGGAAAATTGTGTTCTCTAGGCTTGACCACATTACTCTTGTTTGTCTCTTGCAGTTGCCTCCATTGTGTTTCAGTAAAGCGTGCACAGTGCAGACAGACAGGAAGTAAGTGGGAGATGTGTTATGACAAAAGACTTTTGAGTCAAAGTTGACTGCATGCGTAACATTGTTAATAACCTCAAATATTCTGACTGGACCACAGGAACACCCACATGACATTATCCCTGTAGAGTGTAGAGGGTTTGTGTTGTATTGAAATATTGACTATAGTAGTATGATTACTGTACAGTATCGTATGGTTCTCAATGGGTTCTTGAGAGGGTGTCCAGCAAAATGGGGAATGGGGAATGTAAGTCCAAATGTATTTTTCTTCTAATCAAACATAGCCGATATACTCTCAATGCATCGCGCTGCCTCCAAATACTTGAATTGGAAATTCCTTGACATGAAACAGTTTATGAATGTAGTGCATGCATATGCATCCACAGATGCAGAGCATGTTTGCACATACGTGCAACATGTGCATTTGCTGAATGCATACCCCAACATGCTCAGACACAAAAGCAAAACGGGACACATGAATACCCTTACATATCCACTGAGTCTCTCTCTCTCTCTCTCTCTCTCTCTCTCTCTCTCTCTCTCTCTCTCTCTCTCTCTCTCCCAGAGGGGTCTTTGAACATAAAACGGAGGAGGTTAAGCGTTTTACTCCACATGTTGGTAATTTTGCAAGGTCGTAAAGCATTGCCTTTTATTTCCCTCTGTCTTCTCGGCCAAGCTGGACCGGTGCTGAAATGTCCAAGAGCCCACGTAAATAATGGAACCATCTGAGGTTCAAGTCTAAACACTCTTCTGTTGGAATCGACTCAGTCGAGGGGAATTGTGTGTGTGTGTGTGTGTGTGTGTGTGTGTGTGTGTGTGTGTGTGTGTGTGTGTGTGTGTGTGTGTGTGTGTGTGTGTGTGTGTACAGGGTGCCTGATAAGCATGCAAATTTGGTATGTGTGAATGAATGCACGTAGGCGTGCCCGAGTCCACATTGTGTATTGTATATGCGTGCCTGACTGTGTGCCCATGTGTGATACAATGCCCATGGTGTGGGTCCGCAGTATGTATAGTATGACCATCTCAAAAGGAAAGCCCAAGAGGATGCATCAATTCCCACTTGTCATAGCTGAGCTTGAAACAACGGCTGGACTGTAAACAGTGCTCTGTGGGTTTTAAACATGTCATAACTACATCCATTTGTCATGTACTCATACTGCCCGGCCCATTGCAACGGAGCACTATGGAAATCATATTTCATAGGCCGTAATGATGGAGTTGTCCAAACATAGAGGTCTGTAAAATAAATGGCGTAGAAGAATGATGAGATGTGTTTTCTAACTGCTATTGAAAGAAGTACAAGACTCATGACTCATGTCTCTATTATAGGAGACTAGAGCCCGGCCGATACCATTTCTAGAGTCCTAGAACTCACATTACCGATGTTTTGACTAATATTTTGTCAAAAAAATGAATTATAACATTATTTTTTGAAAAACTTTGACAATTATGCTTTCTATTTGAAAGTTAACTTTTAAGAAAATAATTACTGTAAATGGAAATAAACTCAAATACGTTTTTTATACAGTAGATCATTTATTAAACCAATGAACAAGCAAACAATTAAAGATAAAATACACATAAACTGAAATCTAGTAGCTCACAACACGCAAGCTTTTAGATCTTCTATTTATTTTATATTTTTTAAAGGATTTAAAGTGGTTAAAAATCGTGACACATCGGCCACATAATTGCCGGTATGCCGATGTCATCAAACCAGTCAAATAACGGCCGATATACAGTATATAGACTTCTCAGTGCTGATGTTGGTCTCTGGACCACAGCCAATGACTGAAAATCCTTTTGCCACAACCCAGTTCTCCTGTCTGCACCTCATTCCATGCTGGTCTCCCCTATAAGTATTCCCCCCATCTCTTCTCCCCTACCATCCTACCCGTCCCTATCTCTCTGTCTCGGCTGTAAAATTGTGTTGTGTTCTGTTGTCTGTCTGTCTGCGTCTTTGTTCTCTGGACTTGACATGTGTCCACGTGTGTTGCTGTGTGTCTGCTGTGTGTGCACAGAATGCGGTCTTTTCAAAAGGAAAGCCCAAGAGGATGCATCAATTCTCACTTGTCATAGTGCCGCCTCTGCGCTTGAAACAACGACTGGACTGTAAACAGTGCTCTGTGGGTTTTAAACATGTCATAACTACAGCCATTTGTCATGTACTCCAGGCAGTACATTCTGCCTGGCCCTTCCAATGCATTCTGCCTGGCCCTTCCAATGCATTCTGCCTGGCCCTAACAATGCATTCTGCCTGGCCCTTCCAATGCATTCTGCCTGGCCCTTCCAATGCATTCTGCCTGGCCCTAACAATGCATTCTGCCTGGCCCTAACAATGCATTCTGCCTGGCCCTTCCAATGCATTCTGCCTGGCCCTTCCAATGCATTCTGCCTGGCCCTAACAATGCATTCTGCCTGGCCCTTCCAATGCATTCTGCCTGGCCCTTCCAATGCATTCTACCTGGCCTTAACAATGCATTCTGCCTGGCCCTTCCAATGCATTCTGCCTGGCCCTTCCAATGCATTCTACCTGGCCCTTCCAATGCATTCTGCCTGGCCCTTCCAATGCATTCTACCTGGCCCTTCCAATGCATTCTGCCTGGCCCTAACAATGCATTCTGCCTGGCCCTTCCAATGCATTCTGCCTGGCCCTTCCAATGCATTCTGCCTGGCCCTAACAATGCATTCTGCCTGGCCCTTCCAATGCATTCTGCCTGGCCCTTCCAATGCATTCTACCTGGCCCTTCCAATGCATTCTACCTGGCCCTTCCAATGCATTCTGCCTGGCCCTAACAATGCATTCTGCCTGGCCCTTCCAATGCATTCTGCCTGGCCCTTCCAATGCATTCTGCCTGGCCCTAACAATGCATTCTGCCTGGCCCTAACAATGCATTCTGCCTGGCCCTTCCAATGCATTCTACCTGGCCCTAACAATGCAGCGCTATGCAAAGAATATTTCATAGAACATAATTTGCCAGTACACTTTATCCAATAGGAGACTAATGTCTCTCTTATATAGAGTCTTTTCTCTTAATATTTCTTACAGTACAGATGTCTCCCATAAACAAACAAATCTCTGGTTTCCTTCAAGACAGGCCTAAAAATTCACCTATCAGCAGGTCAAAGGGAGAGGAGGTGATCGCCCCAGCCTCTTTATACTAATAATCCCCTTCCGATTAACTTCGGCCCCAATCTGTGCATACTGTATATTTCATGTTTAGAGGAAATTGATATGCTGTTATATCAACTGTTGTTACTGTGTTCAATTATTATTCATGTCATGTGTGAGTGGATGGGACCCGAATGGAAACAAGGCCGCAAGGTCTTTCTTCGGTGAAATCCTTTTTCGGACAAAAAAAAATGCCTGACTGTACATTGTGCTGTTTGCATTTATATGTTGCCTAATAAAAGATTCAATCAATCAATCAATCTCTTATCAGAGACTAACGTCTCTCTTATATTTCTCTTACCGTCTTCCGTCTCTCTAATGTGTCGTTTGGCTTGTCCGTCTGCCCTTCACCTGTTTTCTGCTTACTTTGCTCATTGCAGTCCTCATCTGTCTCCTCTTTCTCCTGTCTTTCCTGTTTTTTATCTCTTCCTCAAACATCGTCAGGGGCAGAAAACATAGAGGGGTCAAGCAGCGTCATAACAGCGGATGCTTTTAAGTGTAAGCAAATAGGGGCCAGCTCACCTGATATGGGAAAGTAAGAGTGGTAATTTACACTGGCCACTAACACTGCAGAGTCACCTTGGATTCATGGACCTTTGAGCCACATTGATTTGTCAATAGCAGTGGTTGACAGTAACAAAGTACATTTACGTGTGTACTGTACTTTAGAACATTTTTGTATTTGGTTTATTCTTTGCAAGCTGACAACATTCACTCCGCTACATATTAAATGGACACTTTTGACTCCACCACGCAAACTCACAGACATATAATAATAATGATATATATATATATATATATATTTTCAGTTCAGTTCAGTTTATTTTTGTCATAGAATGAACATTGAATGCATTGATTACATTTGATCTTTATAACTTAGTATTTAGACCAAAAAGGTATAGGCTGAAGCCAGTGGCTTATTTTGCCTATCCTATTTACACCTACAGAAATAATAATATATACAATACATCTAACACACATGGGGGGGGGGGGGGGGGGGGGGGGGGGCAGTAAACAATCAGGGGAAAACAGACAAACGGAGAAAAAAAAGGAAAAAAGGAAAGAAATACAAACAAACAAAATACAGGAAAAAAGAAAGAAAAAAAGAAGAAAGAGAAGAGAACACAAATTTGATCACTCAGAATTCACAATTGCACATGAAAATAAAGGTTATTAATATGAAAATAATGAAAATAAAGGTTATTATTAATAATAATAATAATAATAATAATAATAATAATAATGGATTTTATTTATAACGCACTTTACATTTGTTAGAATCTCAAAGTGCTACAGTGAGCAAATGCAGAAGAAAAAACATAAGAAGCATTACACCATTAAAGGTGTAGGGAAACGGAAATAGTGGACATTTTATTTTGAAGTTTCAGCCTGAAATGCTGGTTCTGAAGTTTCTGAACCAATCAGAGCGTCACATCCCTCCAGGCTATGGGGTCTCAAAGTCTGTGACTTCCTGCACGTGAATTTCGTTTGTAAACAAAGTGACAGGGAGACATAGGGGACAAGCCAGCGGATTTTTTCTAACCTATACACAACCTGTATACATATTTTAGCGTGATGATTAAGTTTAAAACAAGTAATACACTGTCTAGATGTCATCTTGAATTGGATTAAAAACGGAGTAGTTCTTTAATCAAAACCAGCTGTGGAGGAGGAATCAAGAAGCATGGGAATAAAACTGGTGAGCTTCATTTTTATTGGCTTTTATCGATGTGTATCTCTACACGTCATCATCACGCAGCACGTTTTCGTTTTCAGGAACTCATTTAAGTCCTCTCTTAAATGAGTCAACCGACTGTGGTGCTCTCAAGTGGGCGGGGAGGGCGTTCCACAGTTCGAGGGCGGCCGAGCAGAAGGCCCGGCCGCCCATGGTGCGCAGGTCGGTCTTGACGGGTTTGAGGCGGTTTGTGTTTGAGGAGCGGAGGGAGCGAGTGGAGGGTTGGAGGGTGACAAGTTCCTTGAGGTAGGAGGGAGCGTTGCCGTGGATGCACTGGTGGGTTAGCAGGGAGATCTTGTATTCGGTGCAAAATGATACAGGGAGCGGAGGATGCGTGTGATGTGTTCGTATTTGCGCACTCTCATCAGGATCCATAGCAGCGCTGTTCTGGATATATTGGAGCCTTTGAATGCTCTTGCTAGGGATCCTGATGAGAAGTGCGTTGCAGTAGTCCAACCTGGAGGAGACAAAGGCGTGGAATAGTTTGGCAATGTTCTTGAGATGGAAAAAGGATGTTTTGCAGAGGTGTTTGATGTGGGCCTCGTAGTTGAGGTGGGGGTCCATTTTAACACCCAGGTTTGTGACGACAGATGAAAGTGGGATGTCCTGGCCAGAGAAAGTGATGCATGTTATGGGGGATGATTGAACTTGGTGTGGGGTGCCGATAAGAATGGCTTCTGTTTTGGAGCTGTTTAATTGCAGGAAGTTGTGCTTCATCCACGCCTTTATCTCCTCCAAGCAGATGGTGTGGATGAAAGTGGTGAAGATGGTGATGGGAAGACAGTGGGGCTGCAGAGCGGGGAGGGGTAGGGTCCAGTTTTATGTAGAGTTGTGTGTCATCAGCATAGCAATGGAAGGATAATCCATGCCTGCTGACGACACGGCCGAGGGGGAGCATATACAGATTACAGAGTGAGTGAATATGATGGAACCGAGTACAGAAACTTGGGGGACACCACAGGTGAGAGGTTGGATCTTGGACATATACAGTATTATGAATTAACTACTTTAGCCCTATTTCAAATACAGTGAAAATAGCCTATCTACGTGCTGTTGGCTTATAAATAACTTCATTCACGGATGTTGAAGAGATTTTACACTTTGAAGTCAGACTTTTGCAGCTTGGCTCAATTATTCAAATTTATTGTAGCTGTCCCATTCGCCAGAGAATATATTTAGCGCTTGCACAGAAACTGCAAAAAAGAAAATAATAATTTTGCAGGCACATATACTGTACGTATATAGGACAAAAATATATAGAGTGGCTATAGATTTTAAATATAGGCCTGCCTAGTTGTTAAAGAAATATAGAAATAAAGAAAAAATCCAGGCTGCAAAACATATTTTGAAACACATGTTATGGTCATCTTTTATGTTGAAGCATATACATTTGAAATGTTATTTATTTATTTATTTATTTATTGCGGTATGGAACAATTCTGGTCCCCTGCTGAGAACACCTTCTGTATAAAACACTAAGAATTACGAGACACATGGCAACCCATGACAATATACCTTGAAGCACCTCTCCCTTCTCTCTCTCTCTCTCTCTCTCTCTCTCTCTCTCTCTCTCTCTCTCTCTCTCTCTCTCTTTCTCTCGTTCTTCTCATCCCTCTCTCCTTGGCAGCAGGTTGCTGTACTGCTGACAGGGCCCATTCTGGGCTCCCGTTGAGATGTCTTAATGGGAGACAGACAGTACTCCTCTCCTCCTCCCAGTCCTCCCTCTTCATGGCTCCCACAGGGAATCCTAGAAGAGAGAGAGAGAGAGAGATGCCTCTTTCATGCCTGGAGGAGGTTTGTGCACTGTCAGAGACTGTTTAAAAAAATGATGTTTGCGTATGCATGCGTACAAAAACCATGCATATATGCGCGCACGCACACACACACACACACACACACACACACACACACACACACACACACACACACACACACACACACACACACACACACACACACACACACACACACACACACACACACACACACACACACACACAGCCATTATAGCCCCTTGCAGACTACTAATTCATTACCCCCCTGAGGGCAGCCCTGTGTGACATTTATGACCACTCTATCATCTGCTCCGACAGCCAGACCATGCTACTTCCTGCCTTTTCGGCCAATAGGATGCACTGATGTGGCTGGATTGTCCAATTAAAGATCGGAAACAGCACAGTGTAGACTTTTTTCAGACAAATGGTCAACAGTGGATTAGGAGTGTGGAAACGACCATTGGCCATACGGAGAGGACATCCTTACTTTACATTCACGTAACAGTGTTTTAAAATTGCGTTTTATTGCCTAATGTTATTGTATAATGGTAATGTGTACTAGCCTACACAAAAAAGGAGGTTTCTGGGTTCATCACCATCAGAGTTCTGCTTTAGATGGATATGAAAAGCACACTTTTATTTTAAGGCATTATGTATGATTTATGTTGACTTCAGTGGCAGAACAAAGACTTTGTTTGCTTTGAAGATCTGTTTGAATATATCTTTGGTTTATTATGCTTCTCCGCTCAATGTACGACTGTAATTGGGTCGAAAACCATCACCCCAAAACAAAATGACCAAAATACAACGCATTCAACATTCACATTCGTGCACACAGACTATATTTCCTCAGACGTTTGCTTCAAAGAGCAGTGGTCGTCCCTCCCTCAGAATTATAGTCACTCCATCAGCCACTTCCAGATCCTTCCAAAAAGCAATTCCACACCAGAGCGGGAAATTCCACGGAAAGCCGTCGCAGCAGGAGTGTGTAGAGCCCTCCACTTGAGCAGGATACAGTGTGTGTGTGTGTGTGTGTGTGTGTGTGTGTGTGTGTGTGTGTGTGTGTGTGTGTGTGTGTGTGTGTGTGTGTGTGGTGTGGGTGTGGGTGTGTGCGTGTTATATCCACCACTGCAGCTCGTAATCCTTTAAAAGCTTTGCCCAAATTAAAATCCAAGCAATTTCAAATGACATCCATAATGAGAATAACATCACCCCAAAAGAAAGCTTGGCGTTGAACCCCACACCCGTCTAACTATATATCACAACTCACAGATGTGGGGCAAAAGCGCTCAAATAAATGATGAAATAACGAACAACACAATAACAGTTATTTTAGGGTCCTTCTCTTCCGAGCCAGCTTCGTTTGGGCCCTAAGTGTTTTATGGTGCGTCGGCTGCCAAGAGTTCTTGGCCTCGTTTACAATGAAGTTGAACAGAACCGAGCTCAGCAGTCAGCTTGGGAGCAGAACAATGTATCAGGACCAATTAACATCAGTGGGGATAACTTATTGTAACCTGCGACACGCTCACACCCCCGGTACCACGGACAACAGAAAAGAGGGCCTTTGTAACACACTTGGCCCCGTATGCACACGGAAAATGGACCCGGACAAATAAAGACCCCCGGTTCTCTGTGTGGAGACCCCGAGGAGAGTCGTAAAATGTGATTGGTGTGTGTGTGTGTGTGTGTGTGTGTGTGTGTGTGTGTGTGTGTGTGTGTGTGTGTGTGTGTGTGTGTGTGTGTGCGTGCTTGCGTCTATGTGTTTTGTGAGAGAAATATAAAAGCTACAGCATACGCATTTCTGTGTGTGTGTGCGTACACGTGCGTGTGTGCGTGCGTGCGTGCGTGCGTGTTGAAGTTTGCCAGTCCCCCATTAATAGCACATTGGCCCAGGAGACACCAGCATGCATGACCTCCATGTTTACAGGCTTGTAAACTCCAGCCAATCAGATCAATTCTTCGGCCCATAAGGCCCATGGGAAATGGAGTTAGAACAGTAGTAAAAACAAGAACTACAGCTGTTATCGCTCTCTCTCTCTCTCTCTCTCTCTCTCTCTCTCTCTCTCTCTCTCACACACACACTACAATGTCTATTTTCAAACAGGAGAATATCCTTTTGTCTTTCCCCAGTGATACCCAAACACTGACTGGTAACCTCTCCATCCTGTTCTTCTCTGGAGAAAAAGTGAGAGAGGAATAAAATGCATTTGATACAGTCCTTTGTCTGGCTCGTCCTGAACTCGCCCTCTGTGAGTAGTCAGTCACACCTTCCTAATGGATGTTTTATATTGATATACTTATTTTACTATTATTTGTTTTGGTTGCGACACTAATGCACTAAACCATGAGAAACAACAAAATACAAACATAACAATAACATACATAAACTAGAAAAAGTGCCCTTCCGGGCACAGGTCTCCACCAGGAGGATAGGAGTGTGTGTGATGTTTGGCAAAATGTTTAGGAGGATTTTTTTTCCTTCATTTTGTTGAGGAAATGCAGAGCCAGATCACTCATAGCATCTCTGAGGATAGAATTCTGGATGAGCAGGACATGTGCAGCATTTTGTACAAAACGGGCCACTCCTGAAAACTTTGGAAGGCAATCTTAGCCAATCAGTGTACAATCTGAGAAATCCAACAGACTCGTCTTGATCACATGACTACAGAGATCATGTGTACCGATTTGAGGCATTTTGTTCCAAAAATGTGTTTTGCAAAAATCAACCTGTTGGTGGCGCTATAACAGGCCAATGTGAAAAGGGTGGGATATATTCCTCAGCCTAGTAAGAAAATGTGTGAAAGATTTCACGTAAATTGCATGCTGCGTTCATGATTTGAGGCTATTGTTCAAAACGGGGCAATCTTGCAAACTGTGAAAGCCAATTATAGCCAATTAGGATGGAATATGAAATATCAGACAGATCCGACTTGAGCACATGACCATAGAGATACTGTGTAACGATTTGTGAGATTTTTGGACAGAATCTGGAGGAGTAATATCAAAAAATGTGTTTTACAAAAGTCGGCCTCCTGGTGGCGCTATAAAAGGCAGATGCGGAAAATGCAGGTAAAAGGTTTGTCCTTGGCCTCTAGGGAGTGTGCATGCAACATTTCACGCAGATCGGTGCAGTTTTAGGTACAAAATGTGAAAAGCTGCCTCATGGTGGCGCTATAACAGGCCGTTCTGGAAAATGTGGGGCAGAGGTTCATCGTTGGCATCCAGGGAGTGTGTGTGCAAAGTTTGGCATCGCCCGGGTTAACGGTGCCGGAGATTAGCTGTTCACAGACGGACGGAAGGACGGAAGGAAGGAAGGACGGAAGGACGGACACACGGACGGAGTGCAAAACATACTCTCTCCCCATGCCTTCGGCCTGGTGGAGACAATAACAACATTCAATTACATATGGACAGCATCTGTGTGAACTGTGTACTGTACTGTGCTCTGTACTTATTGAGTGGTGTAAACCACTCCTACAACTGGCTTTGTTAGTCTGTCTGTCTGTCTGTCTGTCTGTCTGTCTGTGCAGAAAAAATGAGCATGGTTGCTACGGTCACCCAGTTCACCCGGGTGTGATTTCATTACGTCAGACATTACGTCAGACCACAGCTGATCAGGCTATATAAGACCTTACACCACTCAGTTCACACGGGTGTGATTTTTTTACTACTTAAATAGCCGATCTGCAGTACAGTACAGTACAGTACAGTACAGTACAGTACAGTACAGTACAGTACAGTACAGTACAGTACAGTACAGTACAGTACAGTACTGTCTGATTTTTGAGTGGTGTAAACCACTCCTACAACTGGCTTTGTTAGTCTGTCTGTCTGTCTGTGCTCAAAAAATGAGCACGGTTGCTCATTACGTCAGACATTACGTCAGACCACAGCTGATCAGTCTATATAAGACCTTACACCACTCAGTTCACACGGGTGTGATTTTTTTGTAGTGTACTGGGCTCTGTGCTGTACTTCGATTATTTTTGGAAGAAATCTTCGAGAAATGACAGAGTTACCGTGTGGGGATCCCCGGGGGGTCCCCGGAACATCCTGACCCCCAGGAACGCACCCAGGGGCCGGCCCAGTTTCAGCGAGCCGTCCCGCGTCCGAAACGGTCAAGAAATTACAGAGTTACCGTGTTGCAGCTTTCCGTGCTCGGACACAGGGACACCACACATACTGTACATACAAGCTGTGTATTGGACCGGAGGCACCGCTCATAAATACTATCTATATATATACAGGTAACTAGTCTAAGCCATTACAAGTGGTCCCAACTCAGTGTTTTTCAACCATTGTTTGAGTTGGCCTGTGAAGGTTGTGATCCATGTCCATGGGGCTGCCTTTAACGGAGAGGACATTATTTTGTCCAAAGGTGGTCCATCAATAGTCAGACACCACTCTGGTACACCACCTATCGAAACATTTTGATAGGTCAGATCAAAACATTTTGATAGGTGCTGGATCAAAAAATATATATTATTTCTACCTATGGTTTATGTGCCTAAAACTATATTTTTGAGGGGCGCTAGCCCCTCCTATATACAGGTTTAATGTTTGTTTTTAGTTGTTTTAAAAACGCCATTGACAATGAAGGGAAAATGTACGTCATCTTGTCCCTAACACAAACATTAAATGCCATTAACAATAAAGAGAATGTAATATTTGTTTTGACACCGTTTGTTTTACATCATCACCTAACCATAGCTATACCGAATTCCCTCCTCTATGTTGTAAGAAATGATAAGAGCGCCCCTCACTTCACACAGGTGTGATTTTTCATGTCATTACTGGTAAATATCTATTTCTTGTGCACACCTTAAAATGTACAATTTAAACCTAGCTTGTAATGTGTAATACTAAATAGAATCTAAATTAATTTCTTATAAAAAACCTTTCTGTATGGGCATGGCGGCACAATAGTCTTGTATAAACCTGCAGCCTGCAATGCACAAATCCACGTGCATGTGTGCACACATGCACAAACGTACCTAGCAAGCAGCATAAATTAATAACAATGCTAATGTAATAAGTTGATCATTCTTACATGCTACAACAGTATAAGTGCACACACAAGTGCGCACAGATTGACGTGTATGTGCGCACAACACACAAATGCACTTCTCCCCACCCCCCCATCCTACTTTGAGGTAGTGATGTCTTTATCATGGAGAGAGAGGTGGAGCGGATGGATTGAGAACAGAGGAAAAAATATGACAAATGTTCACATGAAAGGGAGGCCTTTCAAACTCAGGGGAGACATGAAAGAGCCTCTCTCCCTCTCTCTCCCTCCCTCTCTCTCTCTCCCTCTCTCTGTTCCTTTCACTCGCTCTGTCTCTGTCTTCAGCTGGCTCTGTCTCTATTTTCACCTCCCTTGTTCCTTCTCCACCCCTAGCTCTCTAATTGTCCATTCAGGCCCAGTCTGTGAATGCTAACAAGGCTTTTAGCGAGGCTGAATTAATGTTTCCACTACATTTCACTGGTGCACTATACCTTTCAAATGTCACCTTTTTGCCGTTGTTGTTGTGCACACAGCTTATTATTTCGGGTTGCTTAGCATGAGTTTATCTTCTTAGTGAGGTCACAGGCCGTCTACCTGTCATAGACATATTCCAGCGGCTCCGGCGGATGATATTCATTCTTTGAAGGTTATACAATAGATTAGTGCTTTAACCATCGGATCGGGACATGGTCACAGACTGAAGGCAACTCTGATAGAGAGATACAGATAATAGCTGATGTGAAAATGAATAGGTCCCAGTATGAAACATTAACAGATCAATAACAAGATATTGTATACCACCCTTGTGAACATCTCCTCTAGACTAGAGCAACCGTTTCTGGATCAGGGCCCACTTGAAAATCACAGAATATTTATACAGAAGATTCTCCTATATTTGTAGGGAATCGTCAGTTAAGTCTATAAGGGCTCTATTTGGGGAAGCCTTATAGCTTAAGGATCTGTATTTCTCTTTAGGAGCTGGGGAGGGAAGAGAGATGGTCACGTTTGAGTCTGAAGTCTACTTAGACTCCTCCTTTCTCATACAGTACTTGATGTATACTAATGCTGATCTGTTCTATTCTCTACACCTTATGAAGGTGATATGACCTCATGTGACATCACGTTATCGTCCGTTTCCGTGGCTACAATATTCGCGGTCCAGCATGTGACCACATGGGTGGGCTGCGTGAGCATGTTTATTTGTATGATCAGTCAATCCATTGTGGATGAATGAATTTTACATTATCATTCAGACCTTAGTTTTTTGCCAATTGAGCAGTTGAGACGAATAACCGTATACCAAGTCCATACTAATTATCCATAATGTATAAATCATGGATAAGGTGTCAGGGCAGATAGGGGAGGGGTCAGGGGAGGGGGTCAGAAAACATAATGGACTCAGATGGTTCTTTGTCTCAACTACATACTCAATTATTTAGGGGACCCTCACGGTCCACCAGTGGGCCCCCACCCACAGGTTGAGAATCACTGCTCTAGATCAGTATTCAGGTTTCTTTATAGTTTAAGTCTCTATGTTTGCCTTAAAAGAGAAAAAGCTGTGGACTGGAAGCTCAAACCACCTGTAGGCCATCTGACTCCACCTGCTGGGTGAACTTTGACCCCTGCAGGGCTTCAGGTGATGGGGTCAAAGGTTAGAATAAACTACTGAGGGAACAGAGGGTCACAGGTGAGGGATACTGCCGTGGGAAGGTGTGTTTATGTTTCAAAGAGTTTATTATGTCATTTGCCGATAACATAGAAAACTAGAAAAAGTGCCCTTCTGGGTGTGTGTGTGTGTGTGTGTGTGTGTGTGTGTGTGTGTGTGTGTGTGTGTGTGTGTGTGTGTGTGTGTGTGTGTGTGTGTGTGTGTCGCGGCTTGGCCTGTTGTAGTGCCACCATGAGGCTGATTTGAAAACTGGCAAGTGGCATTTCTTCATCAGCCTAGTGGGAATATGCATGCACAGTTTCACCGCAATCGAGTAATTGTGGCAATTTGTACAAAACGGGTACAAAGTGGGCTACTCCTGAAAGGTTTAGAAGCCAATCGTAGGCAATGAAGGTGGATTATGAGAAATCAAACAAACGTGTCTTGATCACATGACTATGGAGAGCATGTGTACCGATTTGCGTGAAATTTGGATAAAATCTGAAGGAGTAATATTAGAAAATGTGTTTTACATATGTCGGCCTCCTGGTGGCGCTATAAAGAGCAGATGTGAAAAATTCCAGGCAAAGGTTTTTCCTTGGCCTCTAGGGAGTTGGCATACAAAGTTATCCACATATCCGTGCAGTTAGAGGTAAAAACACTTTCGGCGAGTTATAGCGCCACCATGAGGCTGAGTTGAAAATGTTCACGTGGCATTTCTTCCTCGGCCTAGTGGGAATGTGCGTGCACAATTTCACGGAAATCACACGATGTGTCCATGATTTGCAGCATTTTGTTTGAAACTGAGCACTCCTGCAAACTTTGGAAGCCAATCTTAGCCAATCAGGATGGAGTCTGAGAAATCTGAAAGACCTGTTTCGTTGAATGGCTCTAGAGAGACTGTGTACCAATTTGCGTGATGTTTGGACAAAATCTGTAGGTGTACTGTCCAAAAACTTGTTTTGCACAAAGCGGCCTCCAACAGGCCGTTCTGGAAGTTCTGGGGCAGAGGTTCATCGTTGGCATCCAGGGAGTGTGTGTGCAAAATTTGACATCGACCAGGTTAACGGTGCCGGAGATTAGCTGTTCACAGACGGACGGACGGACGGACACACACACACACACACGGACACACGGACGGACGGACGGAGTGCAAAACATACTCTCTCCCCATGCCTTCGGCCTGGTGGAGACAATCACCCTCTTTTTCACAGCCTAATCTAATGTTGGCTGTGTGTGCGTGTGTGCGTGCGTGTGTGTGTGCGTGCGTGCGTGCGTGCGTGCGTGCGTGCGTGAACAATCATTTGTATGTGAAAACAAAGTCATACTGTAGTACATGTATTAATTAACCAGACAATCAAAATCCCTAATCAATTCTGAACACAATCAGTGTGATTGAAGAAAGAGGGCAAGAGAGAGAGAGAGAGAGAGAGAGAGAGAGAGGGGGGGGGATTGGCAGGGGGGCTGAAAGCAAACGCAGAGAACGAAAGGTTAGGTGGTAAACAGAGATTGAAAAAACGGAAGAAGAATCTGTGTTAATCTTTTGATCTTTACACTTCCCCTCAGGTTTCTTCTCAAACAAATTACCCAGAACGCACCCCTGCACACATCATGCAGTCTGGTTGGCCACCTCCCCCTTGCTCTGACAGACTAGGTAAATAACAGTGTCTGTCGGGAGCTATAGTGACATGGATACTGATGAGCTACAGTATGTGTTTGTGTGCTCACACCAAACACTGATGGACAGAAACCTTGTATCTCCATATTTCATATTGTAATGTTTTGTTTTGTTTTTCATAACGTGAACTATTTTATTCTTTATTTTGACGTATGAGTGTGGCACAAAAGTAACGCAAAAAGCCAATCTACAAGCTCTCTTGTATAGAACTGGTATTTCTAAAAGTTCTGCTAATATTATTCACTGGAACAGAGGTTATTTTTTCCATTTCCTGAAATGTAACAGTTGTTTTCCACCCAACAACGACGATAAGCATGCATGCATGCATGCAGGTTTGTGTGCATGCAGGTTTGTGTGCGTGCGTGCGTGCGTGCGTGCGTGCGTGCGTGCGTGCGCGTGTTTATGCATGCATGTCTCAATGCATTGGGATTCCAGTTGACTTGCCCAGATTAGATTTTATATTGCATAGGCTGTGGGAACAGGCTATGCATAGCAATAGAAGACACACAGCCACCACAACACTAAATCCCTGTTATGCATTCCTATGTAACTGTAACTAAAATAATCACATAATGCCACCGGAAGCATTCAGAAATGAGATGTGTGGAAATGATGAGCAACTCTGCAAAACACAGGAGAGAATATTTTAGCCATATCACTGAAATATTATAGAGAAAATGCTTTTCCAGTTTGTTTGTAACCTACATTTTTGAAACTTCTATGTGATATAAATATGGGGTGTATTAGGGGTGTAACGATACATTTTAACAGCAATACGACACACATACACTAGTCGCGTTAGATTTAAAGATGGAGTGCCGTGATTTTTTTCCACCCTAAAACATAATCATCAGGTCTTATTGTTATATAAGGAGGTATAATTTTTCAAAAAAGTGTACAGTATTTGTTAAAATGCTGTTTTTATGTGGGCACGCCCACCAGTTCATTAAGTATGCCTGGTTTGCCTGGTGGGTGGTGATGGGTGGTGATCCACCTGAACTGAAGCCACACCCACAGCTGTAGTTGTATGATAAAGGGGGAGGGGTTAGGGGAGGGGCTGATAATGTGATCACTATATTACTGTTTATTTCATTGGCCCGTTTGACTGTCAAGGGTTCAGCCTCCAGGAAGAAATCCTAAATACAAAGTTAATACACCATTGCACATACAAACGACTCCAGGGTGTCTATTGAAGTACTGTCACCTCATAGACACATGAAAAACTGGAAAAATACAAACATTGTGGCACTCCATCTTTAATCTTACCTCCCGTTGTTGTCGATCGCATCAAGAGTGTTTTGGCTACATTTAGCTGCTACATCCACATCCGGGAAAACATCCGGTCCGTCGGTAAAAGTGCTCCGCTGCTATAAATCGCTGAGCACATTTTATTAATAAAATAAGCCCAAACCCCCCAAAAACAAGGGAATTTACCCAACTCCCTGTTCTTTGTAACATTCTATTTGTCCGGACCCCCCAAGAATTATCTTTCCATCTGCAGCCTTACTCTTTCTGTGTTGCACTCGCCGTCTATCTGTCCCGTCCATCTTTTTAAAGTTTCAAATCACAACCTTCCCCATTGTTCTGCTATACAAGACAGTCATTGTGTGAGTGACACAGTGACATGGAGATGTTGTTGTCAACAAGGCCGGCATAGGGACGTATCATTATGTCTGGTCAGTGGGTTGGTCGAAGGGGAGAGGTCGTAGGTCAGCGACAGGCTGTCATTAAGGGAGCCTCCTCTGTCAACAGCTTTGTATAAACTGGGGAGGGAGGGGCAGGGGTTGGGAAAGAGAGTGATTCACATCAATGACATATTAGAGTGCATTCCCCTCTGTGTGTGTTAAATGTACTTTTGATGGAAACATATTGAAAGAAATTGATGGGGAATTTCCGTAATGAAAGGTGGAAGAGGACATATTTCCATCTTTCCTTATAGTTAGATATAGATACAGTACATTATATGTTACTTAGATATGTGCAGCATTGCATACCAGGCAACAATCTAAACAAGCTGTAGACTATAGTTTAATAATATGGATCTGGATTTGTTTGACTATACAAATTTGCAAATATTTCATTTAGAAAGGTTAATATGTAGGCTTTGTGCAGTATGCATTTGATTTTGTTGTTTCAAATACTAGGTGAAGGTCAAAAACATGAAGAAGAGAAGCCAGTGTATAATGCCAATCTTTGACAGTCAAAAAGCAATGAAGGTAGCAGGCTTTATACACTGACATCATACCAGCTCAGTGGCCCAGCCCAGAAACTGGGGGGTCGGGGTTCAATCCCCAGTCGAGTCTCTGCTTGGCACTCGGCATCAAGGGTTGGATTGGAGTAAGACCCTGTGACATAGTTCCATGTCCGGGGGCCAAGGGGTGTACTTGTACGTCATGTTGCCTCACGCTACAGATGGGCCTCATGGCTCGGCAAGGCTTACTTTCAAGTTATGACACAGATATTATACTGTGACACGAAAACAACAAAAACTAGAAAAAGTGCCCCTCGGGGCACAGGTCTCCACCAGGGCAGGTCAGGTTGTGGCCTCCTGGTGGCGCTATAATAAGACAATCAATGTGTAAAGGGTGCCATTTCTTCTTACGCCTTGATAGCAATTGGATGATTTGAGGCATTTTGTTCCAAAATCCACCTGTTGGTGGTGCTATAACAGGCCAATGTGAAAAGGGTGGGATATATTCCTCAGCCTAGTAGGAACGTCTGTGAAAGATTTCACGTAAATTGCACGCTGCGTTCATGATTTGAGGCTTTTTGTTCAAAACGGGCCAATCCTGTAAACTTTGAAAGCCAATGTTAGCCAATAAGGATGGAATATGAAATATCAGACAGATCTGTTTTGAGCACATGACTATAGAGATGTGTAATGTGTAACGATTTGCATGATTTTTGGACAAAATATGGAGGAGTAAGATCAAAAACTATGTTTTTCAAAGGTCGGCCTCCTGGTGGCGCTATACGAGGCAATTATAGCTTAAAGGACAACTTTAGTTTTTTTCAACCAAGGTTCATGTTTTAGGTTGTTATTAGAGAAAGTAAAAGATGAGTGTTATTTTAGTTTCATTTGCTGCTTTCTTTCGTTTTAGCGATTTTAGCTATTTTTGACAGGGGGTGGGGGCATTCGAACATGGGGCTAAATATGTATATTTACTATAGTCCTACTAGACCCCAGGAAATTACATCTGGCCACAAAAGATCACAGGATCTACTGAATGTGAAGGGGGGTACTATAGGGAGCTGCCATACTGTGTTGTATAGGCTCAATATATCAGTTTGTCACCTCCCCCTTCACATTCAGTAGAGTGATCTTTTGTGGCCAAATGTAATTTCCTGGGGTAGGACTAGTAGGACTATAGTAAATAATACAAATAAATAAATCACCATATATTTTGGTAAATAAATACATATTTAGCCCCATGTTCGAATGCCCCCGCCCCCCTGTCAAAAATAGCTAAAATCGCGAAAGAAAGCAGCAAATGAAAAAAAGAAATCATCTTTTACTTTCTCTAATAACAACCTAAAACATGAACCTTGGTTGAAAAGAACTAAAGTTGTCCTTTAAACCAAACCGAACTACGCTGAGTCAGACCAATTAACTGTGACTTTGAATGACATACAATGTTTCCATAAGACAGTTAGAGAACATTGAAATATTTAAATCTGCCTGGCACAACTGAATGGTGGATCTTCTAACACTGAGAGACGAAAGTGAAGAGAGAGAGAGAGAGAGAGAGAGAGAGAGAGAGTGGGAGAGAGAGGAAAGAATATGATAACCTTGTCTCTTGTTCATTGATGCCTGCTCAGTGATTTAATTTAGTCCTGCTGTCACACCTGAACTGATCCTCATCCATCACAGGTACTGTACCAGCCCTCCCTCTCTGCATCCATCCATCCATCCATCCCTCGATCCCTCTATTTGTCTGTCCATCCATCCATCCATCTGTCCATCCATCCACCAATCCGTCCGTCCGTCTGTCCGCCCCTCCATCCATCCATCCCTCCCTCCCTCCATTTCTCTGTCTATCCCTCCCTCCCTCCCTCCATTTCTCTGTCCATCCATCCTTCCTTCCTCCTCTCAGTTTCCATTCCTCTCTCTACATCCCTCTCTCCCACATTCTTTTTCTCCCCTCATCGACGACTCCTCGCCTCCTCCTCTCGCTCTACTCTACCTTTCTCCTTCCCTGTGTGTCTCTCTCAGAGGGATTTGTCCCCATGCCCAACCCACCCCCCCACCCTCTCTATACCCGTGTCCTTGTGCCGCTGTCAGCGGGTCGTCGTGTTCCAGCGAGGCAGAGAGCTCTGAGCGAACATGGCGTCCCCCCGCGGGTCCATTTGGTTCAGTCCACTGAGCACTCAGCAGGTCTCCTGGCTCAGGCTGGGCCAAACTAATCAACGCATCCTGTGGGGGACCTGCACACCTGAGCTCAGCCAACCTGGAACGAGGTGCACGTACACACGTGTTTGTGTTTGTGTGTGTACGTGTGCATGAGGCACACTCACACGTGTTTGTGTGTGTACGTGTGCACCACTGCCTGCCTGTATCTGTGTGTTAGCTAGTGTTAATCCATTGTCAGGTGACAAGGCAAGCTTCGCCGTCCTTGAATCAGCCCCATGCACCTGCTGCACACACACACACACACACACACACACACACACACACACACACACACACACACACACACACACACACACACACACACACACACACACACACACACACACACACTGGTCACTTTTGTGTGGTCAGATGGGTCCGTTGTCATGGCAACCAGTCCACTGAGGCATCACAGTGAGAGGGCCTTAGCAGGACAAAGTGAGACATTTATGGTCCGTACACACACACACACACACACACACTGTCATGCAGACACACATGCATGCACGCACGTGCACACCCACACACACACACACACGCGCGTGCGCACGCGTGCAGTACAAACACACACGTACAGTATACACACACGTGCAAGCATGCACGCATGCACGCACGCACGCACGCCACGCATGCATGCGTGTGTCCCTGTGGGACATTCAGGAACAGCGTCGGCCAGAAAACCTGTATACTTTACAGCAGTGGTTCCCAAAGTGGGTTCCGGGGACCTCCAGGGGTCCTTGAGGGAGTTCCAGGGGGTCCCCAGCTAAATGATAGTTTGGAACCAAATGGACCCTTATGGGTCTGTAACTCTGAGAGTGTACAGATGGTTCCATTTTGTACACTCTCAGAGTTAAATTAACATTGATTTTACAATATAAATTGGGATCCCAGAGATAGAAATGCCATTAAATGGGGGTCCGATAGACTAATGTATGTCAAACTGGGGTCCTTGAAATTAAACGGGTTGAGAATCACTGCTAGAGCTATAAAAATCTTCTCTTATGGTGGTCTTTTCTAATGGGGGTCCGTGGGCTAATGAGTGTCAATTTGGGGGTCCTTGACATGAAAAAGTTTGCGAACCACTGCTTTACAGGAGATGAGTTCCTATGGATCCAATGGAGTTATTATTTTAGTCACAAGCTCTTGTTGATGCTTCTCATTGATTTAATATTTATAAACGCCATAGACAGTCTCCACCACTTTCATTCGGGCATCCTTATTTTGGACCAGGTGGAGATTTTACAAAATAAAGTTCAACTCATTGATCTACACCAGTGGTTCTCAAAGTGGGGTCCGGGGACCCCCAGGGGTCCTTGAGCGGGTTCCAGGGGATCCCCAGCAAAAGTAGCCTAGTTAATGATCAAAATGTTCTGGGGTTAATGCTCTTCTATTCTGGGGATCCCTGTCAAAACATCTTTTCACATGTGGGTCCATGGCTAAATACATTTATTATGGCAGTCCTTTACACACAGATATTTGAGAACCTCTGATCTGCATGCTCACATAAATCTTTTGCTACTTTTGGTTTTTGAAAAAAGATGAAATATAGAGATTGTCTGCCTGACAGCAGAGGCGTATCTACAATAAGGCGAGGACAGGCGTCCAAATCCATTTCTGGCCTGGCCAAAATCCATACAATGAGGAAAAAAGAGGACAAAAACTCTATCTATCTATCTATCTATCTATCTATAAATGCTGTCTCTGTACATACGTGTGTACGTCTGTAAATTCGACATCACGTTCCACACCACCACAGGGTGTGCTGTGCCCGGGGTCGAGTCGGTCGGATACAACGTTGTCCAGAACCAGCACAAAAGCCTCTACCCGGGCTATCTCACATGGAGCTGGCCTGTTCTGACATCATACTGACATCTGCATAGACTCCATATTTGGGCATGCCTGACAAAGAACTCCATATATGGGCATAAAAGGGACACAGGCATAACTGATTGGGGCATGCATTTCCAATTTGCATCGTTCCAAGTAGGCCAGTGACCAACGGGCACCGCTCTAGTAATATAATAATAATAATACTAAAGGAGTGGTTTTGGACGCACAAGGCTCCTGCCCGACAGCACTGATATGTATGAGCCCAGACTGCTGCTCACCTGCATGTGTTAATGGCTTGATACATTGTAACATGTGACAAGTGCTCATGGGTATTGATCAGATGCCCAGAAGACCTGCGACCACACAGCCAACCCACGGATCAATTCATTAAGCCTGTTTCCTTGCACTTCACATACGCACATACTTACACACGCGCACACACACACACATACACACACACAGCTAAGTGATTTGTAATTAGCAAACCGTATGGGCTGTTAGCAAACAGCCTATACTGTACTGTTTGTGTGTGCCCATGCACTGTAAGTGTATTCTTGTGTTTTGGCAGTGCGTGCATGTGTTTCGCTGTGTGTGTGTGTGTGTGTGTGTGTGTGTGTGTGTGTGTGTGTGTGTGTGTGTGTGTGTGTGTGTGTGTGTGTGTGTGTGTGTGTGTGTGTGTGTGTGTGTGTGTGTGTGTGTGTGTGTGTAAATGCAGTTGGCAGGCTACATGGAGGGCTAGCTAGTAGCAGTGTGACCTGTTGGCCTCAGGGGGTATAGGATGTTGGCAGAACACACTCTGTCTTTCTAACCCCCACCCCTCTCTTTGTCTCTCTCTCTCTCTCTCTCTCTCTCTCTCTCTCTCTCTCTCTCTCTCTCTCTCTCTCTCTCTCTCTCTCTCTCTCTCTCTCATACAGTACCTCCTGGCTGCACATACTCATATTTCTTGAAAGCAGCACAAACAACAACACATCATTCCTCTCTGCCTATTTATGTGGCAGCATGCTGGGAGGGTGAGGGAGAAATCAGGAGCCGAGATAGAGAGGTTAGAGAGAGCCAGAGACAGAGAGACAACAAAGAACAAGACAGGGAGAACAGAGGGTGCAAGCCGGACGGACGGACGGACGGACCGACGGACAGACGGACCGACGGACAGACAGACAGACAGACAGAGAACCAATGCTTTTTGTGTGGAGGCATCATGAAAAACACAACACTTAATCCCATTTTATATAGCGTAAAAAGCATTAGTGGAGAAAATAGCTAAACATTTCAAAGATCAACAGAAAAATGTCCGCCTATGATGACCATGCTGGGCAAGACCTACAGTACTATAGCAGGTATTGTCTAAACGGTGTCCGTAGACATTTCTGGGGATGGAGATCCCACCCCCTTAGACACTTTGCATTAGGTTGTGAGTCGTCTTTTCTCCTCTGAGATGAGTAAAGGTTGGGAACGAGGCTATATGATGACATACCCAAAATATGGACGCCATGTCGAAAGTGGTTAGGTCTATGGATGTATATTTTCTTATTGCATTTTGCTTCCTCTCTTTGTCCTAGCTCTGCCTTTCTTCCTTGCCTTCTGTTTCTGTCATTCACTGTCTATTGTCTATCTCTAGTTCTGTCTCTCTTTCTCTTTTGCACGCAAACGCACAAACGTGACGGACGGAACGAACATATGCAATACGGACATAATGTACATGTTATCCTCATGTTGTGTATGATTACATACTGTACATGTTATCCTCATGTTGTGTATGATTACATATTAAACATCTCAATTAGCCTGACTGTCATCATGACCTAGCATCTCTGTTCCCTTCTCTCTACAGGGGGAGAGAGAGAGAGAGACGGAGGAGAATAAAGCTCTCTGTGAAAAATAGGGACATCAAAGCGCTCTCTTCCTTTGTGTGTGTGTGTGTGTGTGTGTGTGCGTGCGTGCGTGCGTGCGTGCGTGCGTGCGTGCGTGCGTGCGTGCGTGCGTGCGTGCGTGCTCGTGAGATCTGTCACAAACCATGACCTTGACCAATGCTCTAGTAGCCCGGCAAAGGGCACATGCGTGCACGCGCACGCACACACGCATGCACGCACACGCATGCACGCACACGCATAAACTCACACATCGAAGTGCTAAAAATGCAGTGTTTGGGAATTTCTGCACTTGAGTCATTTTTGCACTTGCTTATATTCCTGTTTTGTTGTGTATTTCATCTCATGTTGAGTTTTCAGTTCAGATTCAGGAGATGGTGAGCTTTATTTTTAGATTCTTACTCTCCTCTCAACACCTGTGTGTTCCTGACAGCAGCAGGTGTGTGGATAACGGCCAGAGAGACAGAGAGAGAGAGAGAGAGAGAGAGGATGGCGTGATAGAGAGAGGTTGAGACAGAGAGAGGAGAGAGAGGATGGTGTGATGGAGAGAGGGAGAGACAGAGAGAGGAGAGAGAGGATGGGGTGATAGAGAGAGGGAGAGACAGAGAGAGGAGAGAGATGATGGGGTGATAGAGAGAGGAGAGAGAGGATGGGGTGATAGAGAGAGGAGAGAGAGGATGGGGTGATAGAGAGAGGAGAGAGAGGATGGGGTGATAGAGAGAGGAGAGAGAGGATGGGGTGATAGAGAGAGGAGAGAGAGGATGGGGTGATAGAGAGAGGAGAGAGAGGATGGGGTGATAGGGTGATAGAGAGAGGAGAGAGAGGATGGGGTGATAGAGAGAGGAGAGAGAGAGGATGGGGTGATAGAGAGAAGGGGTGATAGAGAGAGGAGAGAGAGGATGGGGTGATAGAGAGAGGAGAGAGAGGATGGGGTGATAGAGAGAGGATGGGGTGATAGAGAGAGGAGAGAGAGGGTGGGGTGATAGAGAGAGGAGAGAGAGGATGGGGTGATAGAGAGAGGATGGGGTGACAGAGAGAGGAGAGAGAGGATGGGGTGATAGAGAGAGGAGAGAGAGGATGGGGTGATAGAGAGAGGAGAGAGAGGATGGGGTGACAGAGAGAGGAGAGAGAGGATGGGGTGATAGAGAGAGGAGAGAGAGGATGGGATGATAGAGGAGAGAGAGGATGGGGTGTTGGAGAGAGGATGGGGCGATAGAGAGAGGAGAGAGAGGATGGGGTGATAGAGAGAGGAGAGAAAGGATGGGGTGACAGAGAGAGGAGAGAGAGGATGGGGTGATAGAGAGAGGAGAGAGAGGATGGGGTGATAGAGAGAGGAGAGGGAGGATGGGGTGATAGAGAGAGGAGAGAGAGGATGGGGTGATAGAGAGAGGAGAGAGAGGATGGGGTGATAGAGAGAGGAGAGGGAGGATGGGGTGATAGAGAGAGGAGAGAGAGGATGGGGTGACAGAGAGAGGAGAGAGAGGATGGGGTGATAGAGAGAGGAGAGAGAGGATGGGGTGATAGAGAGAGGAGAGAGAGGATGGGGTGACAGAGAGAGGAGAGAGAGGATGGGGTGATAGAGAGAGGGATGTGTGACAGGATGATGCAAGCTCTAAAGTCGCTCTCACATCAGGCATCAAGAATGCACAGGGTCAAAGGTCAGCAGTCTCCCCTGGTAAGGTGAGCCCATCTATGTGTGAGAGAAGAGTGAACTTTAACCACTTTCATCCTGGCTTCCCTATATTGCACATAATGTGATCAACAGTTTAAGACACTTATTGGCTATTGTTGGCTATACTTTTCTGCTAAAGACGACATTGGACGAGTTTTATTAAAAGTCCAGAATCGCCAGTCTTGTATATAGCGGTTCTTGGCGTCGCCTGGCAACGCTTTGCTTCCACGTTGTGACGTCATTGAATATTTTGGCTCCGTCCACAAATTGAAGCTCAGATTGAGGTGATCATCCAGAACATCGATGTTATAGGACAGTGATACTCAAACTCCGGCCCGCGGGCACAATTTTGACTGGCCCGCCAATCCAATGTGCTTAATGTCCTGATTGTCACGTATCCAACACACTTTAAACTGAGCTAATTGGACCTCCTGTTCCAGAGATAATGGCCACAACGTCTTGAAAACCTCTTTAGTTTAATGTGGGCTAGTGGTGTTTTATTTTCTTCTCTAGAAAGGCTGCTGTATCGATCCAGCAGCACCATGAAATATCTGGGTTGACAAACACGCCTCTGTTCGGGCGCGTTCGGAAATACCGCACCGGAGCACACTGGCCTATTAGTTTGCATTGCACAGTGCCCTCAGTGCGCTATTTCCGAACGCGTCCGTTATCAAAGCCCCCTTGCAGACCCCTTGTTAGGATGTTTACTCCAGTGGAGTAATATCTAGTAACTGCCTTCCATTTACATTTCACAAAAGTTTTGCTCTTGTCGTACGGCCCCGCTGTTAATTTTGCATCGCATTGTAAACAGCTGTGCCTCATTATAGCCACAAAAGTTTCTAACTTGCGGTCACAGTCGCGATACTTTTCATTTGTGTGGTAGCCTACTTTTATATGGATTTAACTCCAGACTATCCACAGTCCCGTCTCCCAGTCACGGAGCTGGGACTGACAGACGCGACGAGGAGCAGCACGTTCATATCCACAAAGCTAGAAGCCAGAAGTGTTGCCAGTATAACTCTATGGCAGAAACAAGCAACCAGGTCTATACAAAATAAGCCAAAAAGAAGCAACACTGGTCCTTTCTGGCCAGTGTTGCCAAATCTGTTTATAAGCGATTTTATTTTTGTAGATTGAAAAGATATTGGGGGTCCTTTGCTCTTGGCATGAAAATGTTTGAGAACCACTGCTCTAAAACAATATTAGACAAAGTTTGAGCCACAAACACATGTCCTCACTCTCTCTCTTCTCCTCCTTTTGCATAAATTAAATAGGCATATTCATGATTCTAGGGGGGTGTGGTTACACAAAGGTGGAGGGAAAAGTAAAACAAACGACGAGGAAAAAGAATGAAAGACACCCCATCGAGAAATGAAAAAGAAGAAACGTACTCCCCACAGAGAAGTCAGTCAGGTTGTGTTTACAGTACCTGCGGGTGTGTGTGTGTGTGTGTGTGTGTGTGTTTGTGTGTGTGTGTGGCGCTCTGCTGTAAACGTAGCTGCTGTGAAGCTCAGCAACATCAGGCAGACAGCTGCAATGCACAAACGTGCTCGCCGAAAGGGTGACCAACCCACCCAGACCTCTACCGCAGCCGCATCAGGAAAGGGGTTCAAGTGCACCAGTTGCCCGAGAATCTGTGAATCAAGGATCGGATTATACCAACATGAACGTGCCTGTCGCAAAGCAAACCTAAAGTACCCCTAACTCTAAACTCCTCCTATGATCTTCGCAAGCGAAGAATGAGCCATCATGTGTGTGTGTGTGTGTGTGTGTGTGTGTGTGTGTGCGTGTGCGTGTGCGTGTGTGTCTGTGTGAGGGTAGCTCTGGGACAGAAAGGTGCTCATTTGGATCAAACAATGACAGGTTTGTTGCTTTGCCCCCCCTCCTGTGATACTGAAGAGGATTATAGGCTGGTGAGTTCTCTCACAGACCACATTCACACACACATGCACGCACGCACGCACGCACGCACGCACGCACGCACTCACACACACACACACACACACACACACACACACACACACACACACACACACACACACACACACACACACACACACACACACACACACACACACACACACACACACACACACACACACACACACACACACACACACAGGCTCTCTGCACCATGTGCAGTGCACCCCACACAGATACGTACACCCTTGCTGTCACTCTTCACTTATCCTCTCTCTCTCTCTCTCTCTCTCTCTCTCTCTCTCTCGTTCTCTCTCTGTGTCAAACACACACACCACAGGGGGGAGTGCACGTCATTATGCACCTGAAGCGGCTACAGGGTGTATAATCTAAAAAGATAAGAGAACAAATTAGCCAGGCATTAATGATGTGTTGTCACTCAGTGAGTGCTGCTGGCCATTATGTTTGGGGTTATGTGTTGTCACTCATTGAGTGCTGCTGCATGGCCATTATGTTTGGGGTTTCGTCTGGATAACTACCTTGTAAAATCCAGTGTGCTCATTTAACTCTGACCCCATGTCATGTGCATGTGTACACTCCCAGAGTCAAATGAGCAGTCAGTGTTTTACACAATGGAGAATTCCTTCCATTATCTGCCAATTGGGTCCTTTTTTATCCAATTGGCCGTACTGGTGAACCCCAGCATCCCTATTCTGTGGGGAATATAGTCGGCAATTATAGCAGATCCACTTTGGGACGTGTTGTGACCTTGTCGATCTGCTATTTTTGGTGAAAAGATTTGGTGAAGATGGAAAAAAGCAGTAGAGGCAATGCAGGTCCAGCTTACTAAATCCAGAGGGTTTTAAGTGGTTACCGTCAATGGCATGTTTGCTTTTACAGGAATGTTAGAGTTGTTGTTTTTCGTGTACATGCTGTTTCCATCCACGTACAACTGATTTGTTGGGATTTCACTCTCCCAGGAGAGCCGAGCCAGAAGAACCTGATCCCTCTGTGGAACATCAACAAGAACAACTCTGGAACCAAACATGGCGTATTTGGAAGCCCCCGGAGAGTCCATTCTACTTACTTTGGGTTTCTCTGTGCTGGTGGCGTAGTACATACATGGGCAACTGGCGGCCCAGGGGCCACAGGCGGCCCTCACCTTCACTTAATGCGGCCCTCAAGTTAATATTGGAATACTGATATATTATTGATTTCAGCTGTTACAATTCCAAACATGACCTGCTTTAATTACTTCATTCTGATATTAGTACGTAGCTTAATGACTAGTATTAAAATGTTATTGTCTTTTTTATGTATTTGCAATTAAGTTCATAAAGTTAACATGAGTATAACTAAGTGCATTTGAAATTAAATAAGGATTCCAATTCAATAGCAAAAAATGATAATCCAGGATTTCAATTCAAATATAGCGAAAATAGCAGATCTACAAGCTCAAAACGTGTTACAATGCGTTCTGCTATAGAGGGAGTTTGTAAGCTGGAAATAGTAAGCTATGTGAATTAGTTTTACATATAGGTTGTGTGTGTGTGTACGCGCGCATGCGTGCGTGCACACGTGCGTGCACACGTGCGTGCACACTTGCATGTCTACTGTATGTGTAACGCGTGTGTATCTGCTTAACCTCCTGTGTACACTTATGAACTATTTCGTGTGCACAATAGCCCACTTGTGCACACACAACCATGTGTGTGTGTGTGTGTGTGTGTGTGTGTGTGTGTGTGTGTGTGTGTGTGTGTGTGTGTGTGTGTGTGTGTGTGTGTGTGTGTGTGTGTGTGTGTCCGTTGGTTTGTGCGTGCGTGCATGTGACCTAGAATGAAAAGAAGACGACGGGGAACGTGAGACTCTGAATGCTGGGTTTCACTTAATCATCCCCTGATGCTAGTGTAAACACTGAATCTGATTTGAGCTAATTGGGTTTGTAGTCAGGGTAAATAGAGTAAAAGGAAACCACTCGCACATTCAGCAAAGATGTTTCCCACTCCTAAATCCTAACCACCAGTTTCACCCCCATTTTCAGATTTTTTTTTCTTTTTCCTCTTTCTCCCTGATACAAATGTTATATGTTCGTTCGTTCGTTCGTTCGTTCGTTCTTTCTTTCTTTCTTTCTTTCTTTCTTTCTTTCTTTCTTTCTTTCTTTCTTTCTTCTCCAAGTCACATGCAATTTCCATAATGTTGTTTGGTTGGACTCAAGTTTTTCTGGTGGGGTATTTGGGTAATTTGATTTTAGAAAGAAAGAAAAGAACCAGAGAAAGAGAAAGAGAGGGGAAAAGGCGGGGGAGGTAAGGAGCGAAAGAAGGAGAAAGAAAGTGAGTGAGTAATACATTTTTTTCTAAGAACCTTTCAATCGATTTTCCCAGCTTCAGTAATTTTTGAGTAATTTCACATTTGCAGTTATGGATTACCCGCAGAATCCCCCCTCCCCACCACCCCTCGCTCCCCCATACGCTTGCACTGCAGCGCAGCAAAGTTTTGCCCGTTCGGCATCTTGTCACTCACGTCTTGCACTCTCTCATCATTCTCTGTAATGTAGTCACGTCGCTGATAGTATTCTCCTCCTAATCTAATTCTTCCCTTTTTCAGACCCCTTGAGACTGAGACTGAATTCAGATCGCGTCCATTTCAATAACCCCCCCCCATCCCCGCCCCATACATGCTCAGCACTGAAAAGGCCCCTACGCCTCGCGTGCCCTGACCGTTCCGATTGTATTACTGCCTTCTCAGAGAAAACAAACGGGCGATATTGCAGACCGCTTAGATCTCATTAGGACGCCGCAAAACCTGGCGGACGACTCCCATCAAGACAGAATCCCCGGGGGGATCTTTCCCGCCGATTAAGATAACATCATTTCCCAAACAGTGGATTGGCTTCATCGTAGCATTAATTTTACCGCTGCCAATGACATTATTGCAGCCTTCATGATGCAAATTTGTTCTAGATTGGCTTTTCCATCCACATAAGATCCAAAGAAACAGTTAGCCCAGTAGAGGAGTGTTTTTACTTTAATGATCTGTGAACACAAGCACAGAAAAAGGGGTCTATATAAGCTATAATTTCTGAAATAATGCTATTTTAGTGTGGGACTTCAGATCCCATGTTGCAGTGCTAATTCCTGTGTTTTGGTGATCAATGATGCCAAGGGTCACCGGTGTGAAAGGTTGATGACTGGACTTGTTAAAGGTCAGTGTCCCTTTGAGCTAAACAGACAGCAAGACAAAACATGGATTTGTCTCTCCCTTTGAAAAAGTGAAAATCAAACACCATTTCCCCGACATAACAAATCAATCATGCTGCTTCCAGCTAGAGAGCACAATTGATCCCCTGGATGTGCACAAGCCTTACGTTCCTATACATTTGGAATACAACTATACTTCATCAATTACCAAAATGGGTAGTAATGATAATGATAATAATTAGCACATATAGTAGATACTCTTTATCCTTGGCTTTAAATAGCGCTGTTTGTAGTCCATATCTTTTGAAAGCACATGATTGGCTGCCCAGATGTTGAAACAGCTTAGACAAGGCCTCCTCTGCTTTCCACAAACAGCTGTAACTCAACCGTCTCCGATACATCAAGGTCTTCTGTCTCCCGATTCAATTCTTCTACTTCTCCTCTTTTAGTTATTCAGTTTCGATGTGTTGTCTTGCCCTATATTTGTCACATTTCGCCTCTTGATCAGGTGCCCTTGCCATTCAATGCTGATGCTAAGGATGCCCTTTTGCATTAACAATGACGGAACGATCACAACTTATTATGACCACACCCTATTGTTATGCTACTCAGGAGCAAGCGTGAGCCCCATGAGGCATGTCCAAGTATGGCGTTAAGCATGAGGCACACCGGCTTTATTGTCTCCACCAGGCCGAAGGCATGGTGAGAGAGTATGTTTTGCACTCCGTCCGTGTGTGTGTCCGTGTGTGTGTGTGTGTGTCCGTCCGTGTGTCCTTCCGTCCGTCCGTTACCAGCTAATCTCCGGCACCGTTAACCCGGTCGATGCCAAACTTTGCACACACACTCCCTACATGCCAACGATGAACCTCTGCCCCGCATTTTCCAGAACGGCCTGTTATAGCGCCACCATGAGGCAGCTTTTCACATTTGTTACCTAAAACTGCACCGATCTGCGTGAAACGTTGCATGCACACTCCCTAGAGGCCAAGGACAAACCTTTGACCTGCATTTTCCGCATCTGCCTTTTATAGCGCCACCAGGAGGCCGACTTTTGGAAAACACATTTTTGGATATTACTCCTCCAGATTTTGTCCAAAAATCTCACAAATCGTTACACAGTATCTCTATGGTCATGTGCTCAAGTCGGATCTGTCCGATATTTCATATTCCACCCTAATTGGCTATAATTGCCTTTCACAGTTTGCAAGATTGCCCCGTTTTGAACAAAAGCCTCAAATCATGAACACAGCATGCAATTTACGTGAAATCTTTCACACATTTTCTTACTAGGCTGAGGAATATATCACACCCTTTTCACATTGGCCTGTTATAGCGCCACCAACAGGTTGATTTTTGCAAAACAGGTTGATTGGAACAAAATGCCTCAAATCATCCAATTGCCATACAAGCCAAACATGTTTATATTACTACTAAACATTTTGCCAAACATCTCACACAGTCCTATCCTCCTGGTGGAGACCTGTGCCCAGAAGGGCACTTTTTCTAGTTGTACATATTTTTATCTTGGTTTCAGTGTTTTTAATGGCAACATTACCTTGTGAGGCATCTATTTCAGAGTTGTAAGATGTTAAACTAGAGTGTATTCATGTGAGAAATGGACGTCTTGGTCACTTGACCTAGCGAGTAAAGGTCAAATGATACTTGCAGCAAGGTACTGCAGAGAGCAGACCCATACGTGGTTCTGATTATATAAATATTTGGTGTCTATAGACACACATACGTTACACACATGCTCACTACGCTGCGTGCATCTGTCTTCTGCCTGGTGCACACACTTTCATCGGTTACGACCGTCAGGACAATTTCTTTACAAGAAATGATACTCACACTAACATGAATTCCATTTATAGGCTTTTAACGATGGATTATATATGCGGGTAGCGACAGATCTCCTCAAACAGAGCACCCATGTTTCTGTTCTAGCACATGCACAGTCAGCATACTTACAGTATAATCTTATGTGCATGAGGTACACGCTGTCATAAAATCTGGGAGGCACGCAGATGTTTGTGCAGACATGAGTCGTCATCACACTAGCGTACATTCACAGCTACATGGATGCAGCCAATATTAAGGTGATAGTCAAAAGTACAAGGCACATGCCTTTACACTGCTGACAGACCAGATAATTTCCTTTTAGTCCAGTCATTCCGGTTTCAATACGGTCTCGATCAATTTGCCTATTTTTTCATATAGTTTTTTTCAGGACACCAATTGTGCTCTCACATTAAATAATCATTTTTACCCGTCCAATGTCCTTTTTTTTGCTATTTAAAATAACACAAAACTTTATACGTAAGCATTATATAAGACATGCCGAGCCGTACCAGTATGCTAACGCTAGGTCTACGCACGATAAAAAAAGTGTTTCACGCATATATGCTCTGGCAGACATAAAGTATTCTGAGGTTGGCATTTTAGTTTGTAAGGTCTCCAGCAGAGTTCTTTCTATTTATGCTACATCTGGACTATGAATTGGCCTTAATTTGGCCCTAGGGCATGAGCATGTGTTGGCCCAGACAGGGAGGTGTAAACAAACTATTGATCTTATAGAGGCACAGTTCTGTCTCAGTCCTCTCTTTCTCTCTCCCCCCTTATTCTACCGTTTCTCCTCTCTCTCCGTCTCACTCTGATGAAATGTAAATAATCCCTACACAGCGATCAAAGGTCTCAGTGGGTATAGTGCTAATGTTTTACTTGCGGGCTGTGAATAACGATTTGTAATGAACATGCGAAAGAGGCACGCACCATGAACCAAAGTATTTTCTGTGATTTGTGTTGAACTCATGTTAGGCTTCTGGCATTTCAGTGCATCACCGTCTGCCAAGACACATGTAGAGATCTGTGCGGCTGATTCTGCCTGCACAGTTATAGTGCATTTTATATTGTTCACTAAGACACCCATGCACATCCAAAGCCGGAGGGGCTGTGTGTTGTCACTGCGCCTGTTGCCAAAACAAATCCCTTGTATGAAAACCTCACAGTTGGCAATGAACGGGCTGTGTTTCGCATTCTGAATCTGCCCTGCTGCGATGCACATTTTTATCCGACAGCAAATAACTGTCGAGCAGCACAGGAGGCGGACTCCGAGGAGGAAAGAAAAAGAGAAGGCCTTTTGGTTATTTGTGGTCGTTGTCAGACATATTTTTTTATGGTTGTGTGCATTCATCTTTGCGCCACAAAGCTTGTGTTCTTCTCAGCATGGGACGTTCTCCAAAATGTGTCAGCCAAAAGCACGCCAGGCACGGCCGCGTTCGTCCTACTTGCGCAGGTTTTGTGACAGCGTGCGTATGACCGATATCAGTCAATGCAGGTCCATGTGTTCACCGATATGTTTATCATTATGTGATGCATTGTCACTGTTTACCTGAGATTACCTTTATGTGTGTGTGCCAGTATGCATGCCTGCCTCCCAATGGTATGTGTGCATGTATGATGTACAGTGAGTGTGTTTGTTTGTTTGTTTGTGTTTGCGTGCGTGCGTGTCTCTTTCTACTTTGTTTTTTGCTTTGCTTTGCTTTGCTTTGCTGTGTGTGTGTGTGTGTGTGTGTGTGTGTGTGTGTGTGTGTGTGTGTGTGTGTGTGTGTGTGTGTGTGTGTGTGTGTGTGTGTGTGTGTGTGTGTGTGTGTGTGTGTGTTTGTGTTTCTGGGGACAGGCAGTTATGTTGCCCAACTATACTGTTGCGGATTGGGTCATTCCTGGGCATGTGCCTGCTTGATGCCACAGGTAGCCCTGTGCTCAGTGGAGTGTGCGCGCTACACCTGTTGTCCCCTCAGGGAGGCGCTGTCTGTGGCCAGCTGGCAGGTGAGAGCGGGGACACAGGAGAGGACAGATTGGACAAGCTGCGGGACGTTGGGACGGACAAAAGACTGAAGGTGAGGGAAAAAATAGCTAATGGAGGCCGAGGGGAGAGAGGAAAATACAGGGGGTGTACGTAAGCGAGAATGCTATGGTAGAGGGTACAGTAAGCATTTCTTAGCGGTTGAAGTGACCTTTCAATGATTTTAAGCCACAAAGTTGTTGTGTAACTTATGTAATGAACAGCTAAACAGCTAAAGTCAAAACAGCTTAGTCAATGCGGTCCGTGGATCAGATTCTGGCTATTTACAGTAGATGTCACTGGCAAAAGTGCCAGTAACCGTTGCAAAAAAAGGAAGTGAACCAGAACCAACATCAAAACTAACAAGACAGCGGCGTCTTGAAATATTTTAATTACAGACATGTAGCGTCGCAGAACAAGCAATGCCAGATTTGAAAATAACATGTTTTGGGTGATTTAGTGATTGCTCTGGTGGAGTACTGTATTTACTTCTTTCCCCGCCAGAATGCATTGTAGACTACCAAGTATGTACAACAAGATGTGTCAGCACTCTAAGCTTAAGTATTTTATGATGTTCTGGTCAGACACGATCACTCTTTTTTCTGCTTTGGTGATTCACAAGTGCGGAGTAGACTACACGCAGAACACGCAATGCCAGATTTGAAAATAACATGTTTTGGGTGATTTAGTGATTTAGTGCTTTGGTGGAGTACTGTTTCCTGTCTTTTCTACAGGAAAGTGTGGTTCAGGTCGAATTAGGATGTAATTACCCTTTTAACCACTTGGGCCCTAAAATTACCGTCAGAGATAGCTGATCTATACAAGGTCACACTGTGTTGCAACTTGAAGATCTGCAATCTTCGCTATTAAACTAAAACTAAAGCCACCATTGTGCCCTCACATCTACGTCACACCACCGATCCGACCAGTAGGCCCTTATATGATACATTTGTGCATAATGGTGCCCATATGATGGGCATATAGACTGTCTGATCGATCAACCCACGGTAGTTATGTATGTGCAGAGTGGGAAGTCGGTCGGAGTTGCGGCCCAAAGTAGCAGATCTACATGCTCACAATGTCTCAAGCTGCGATACGTCGTGAGCTTTCAGATCTCCAATTTGACAGTGGATCACAACTAAGTACAACTCGGGCTTCGAAAGTCAACTCTTCACGTACTCATTTGCCCTCTACTTTGCAACCTTTCCT
>NC_136792.1:29842422-29859922 GCF_951216825.1 Electrona antarctica
TATTGGACTTACTACGGAGTTACTTCCCGTGGCTGCTTAATATGGACACTGAAACTACCCAACGTCTCCTTGGGGGGAAGTTTTATCTTGGCATATTAGGTTACGATATGATACTGTAACTGTATGTTATCTTGTCTTAACGGTTGAACATCAGGCAACGATTATTGCTTTTAGAACTTCCTCTCCAGATTATCTACATGACTTAATCCTCCTTCGAAGGCCGTTATAGGCTCCAGGGCCTACATTTGCTCTGCATTTGCACCAACAACCTCTGTTAACCATAAAGTAAACCATATACTTTTGCTTCATTGTACGATGGCGTCACACTGTGAAAATACCTTCTTTTTCATTTAGTTCTGTTCTTGCTTGATTAAACTTTTGCCTATAATGACATGCCCAAAATATAGGTATAGCCTTCGCCAGGTTGAAAGTGGTTTCACTGTTTGATGCTCTCCCGCCTTCTGAGAATTATACCAAAACATCTTTGCTAGTGCTATCCATCGATGCATTGTCGTTGGTGTGAGGGAGTGGTCCGTCCATAAAAGCCCCCCCCCCCCTTCTCCATGTCCCTGCATGGGCCTGTTTAACTATGACCCCAGGTTGACCACATCATCCCCTCCATTCAACAATCAATAGGGCCTCATTTATGCAGCCAGCCGACAGACCTCCTCCATGATCTACTGCCTGCATGGGTGTGTGTACATGCATGCACACCCATATGTCAGTGTGCACGTGTGTATGTTTGTATACATGCAGCAGCACATGCTGCTTCTCTCATCGGGGTGTTCTACACAGTATGTGCACATATCGTCACTGTCCAGCACAAAACTTGCATCTCCATATTTTCAACTATTTTTTTGTAATTGAATCCCCTACTTTACTGTACAAGAGTGTTGTGCAAAACTATAGCAAAAATAGACAATCTACGAGCTCACAACGCAATGGCCTTGCGATGTGATGCACTGTAAGCTTGTAGATCAGCTAGTTTTTAGTAAGTATATGTGGTTAGGTAAGTGGATTAAGAGCTTATGTAACCAAATAACACCTCCACAGGATCCATTGGAACACATGGTTCTTTCCATTCTCCTGAAAAGTATAACGGTTTTGGACATATAAGGTTTCCGACTGACAGCAACGGTGTGTGTGTGTGTGTGTGTGTGTGTGTGTGTGTGTGTGTGTGTGTGTGTGTGTGTGTGTGTGTGTGTGTGCGTGCGTGTGTGCGTGCGTGCGTGCGTGCGTGCGTGCGTGCGTGCGTGCGTGCGTGCGTGCGTGCGTGCGTCTGTCATTAGCCCTGTGATTGACAATGTCCTCGCATTTCCACCTCGGCCCGCCCTCCTCTTCGTCCCTGTATTGACCTTGCTGTCAGACGTCTGTCGATGGCCCTTCCTCCTGTCATCAATAGCTGGGACTTTATCAGGATGGACACTCACCTCCTCTCTCTACTGTACAGGCTTATCTGCATCTACAGAGTAAACATGGAGTCTGTCAGAAGCTCACTGTTCACTTATCTCTGAGAGGTAACCAGATGGACCCTCTCTCACCGTTAAATGAACACTGTGCAGTATCAGGTGCCGTTGTCAGGTGTTGTGCTCCTGAGAATAGAAATCTAAATCTTGTTATTTGACATAAGCTCCAAAGTAGAGAAGAAAACGTATTTATTTTTCACTCCCTCTATTTTAGATCCCCATTCCATTGCCCCCTCTACCCCCCACCCCCTCTCTGTCTCTCTGTCTCTCTGTCTCTCTCAGTCTGTCTGTCTGTCTGTCTGTCTGTCTGTCTGTCTGTCTGTCTCTCTCTCTCTCTCTCTCTCTCTCTCTCTCTCTCTCTCTCTCTCTCTCTCTCTCTCTCTCTCTCTCTCTCTCTCTCTCTCTCTCTCTCTCTCTCTCTCTCTCTCTCTCTCTCTCTCTCTTTCTTATCTGGGGTTTGGATTTAACTCCAGTGAAAGAAAGAAGTGCTGAGGTGGCAGGCAGCGGAAGAAAAAGAAAGTAAAAAAAATGAAAAGAATAGAGGATGACAAAGGAGAGGAGAATATGAGCAAGATAAAGGAAGAGTGGATGAGGTAGAGGAGAGAGCAGAGGGAGGGAAAAGTGAGAAGGGGAGATAGGAGAGAATGACAGATGGGTCCAAAGAAGAAAAGGGCTGCTGGGTTCAGCAATGCTGCAGAGCTGGGTCCTGATTTAGCCTGTCGGAGCATATGACAGCTTTACTGTGGGGTGTGTGCGTGTGTGCGTGCGCATGTGCCTTGCTGCAAGTGCAAGTCCTTGCACGCCGTCTTTAAGCAAGTGCGTTTGCGTGCCAGTGTGGCGCGTGCGTGCCTTGGCACCATGCCAATGTTTACCTTGGATATATTATTTTGTGTGTGCCGGTTTGTACTGTGTGTGTGTGTGTGCATGTGTGTGCATATGTGTTCATGTGTGTGTGTGTGTGTGTGTGTGTGTGTGTGTGTGTGTGTGTGTTCAATGTAGGCCAGCATGACAGTTCCTCCACCTGTTATCTCTCCATTCTTCTCCCTACTCGCCGATTCCCACTATCCATCTCTTGTTGACTCAACAGCTGATAAACGGTCGGCCTGTTCATTTGCGTGGGCGTCGTGTATGTTTGCTTTAGCCCCGGCGCGTGTTGGCTTAAAGCTTAGCTCGGATTGCTCGCCAATCTTAAACGCGTTGAAATTTGTTGACGCACGTTCGTCCGCTCCTTTGTTCATCGCGAATCGTTCTCAAATGATACGTCGCCCCCTGGTATGCGGGGGGTTTCTCAAATTGCTTGCTTGGACAAACATCATTACAAAAAGGAAAATCGAGTACAGTATGAGCGTGTGGATATGCTCCACGTCGCTCGTGTTATTTTGTTTGTACCGTTTCTTTTTTCCCGCAGATGAAACCCCATCCTCCTCTTCCTCTCCTGTTGGAAGTGGCTCCAGCTCCCTCCTTCTGCCGGTTGTAATTTGTCCACTTCCTTGGTTCTCTGGGTTCGGCTGTGATGTCTGGAGCCAAGGTTATAGGTCGGAGTGGACCAGGTGTGCTATCTGGCGTCGGCTAGCTTGGCTGTTTGCTCGTTTCCCGCATGCTTGCATTTTCTCGGGAGGAGAGCCGTGTAGCCCAGCGTGAGGACATGCTGCTCCCTTGTTCTCTCCGTTTTGGGGTCTTGTGTTAAATGGCTTGGGTCCAGCAACCTTGTAAATGACATTGGTTATGAAATTATGAATTATTAAGGGAGGCCGTTGAGACAGTAGGTTAGTAGAAAATGATTTTGACCTTACATGCAGCACTGCTTCTATGGTACATGCACGAGTTTATGCACATCTCTTCAATAATACAATTCCGCTGTAGTGCAGACCCATTGTAAATAGTGTTAACTGAACTCAGAGGATGAACAAATGGAACCAAATGGACCCTGGTCCATTTGGTTCCATTTGTACATCCTCTGAGTTCAATTAACCCTGAGGAGTGGGCTGAATGAAAAGCCACAGTTTCATTGTTGAATCTGGCGGTCCAGAATTCCAAAGCGACTATCCTGATCCTATCTTTGATTCAATCTGTTCTTCTTCCTGAACCCTAAATCATAAAGTTTCCGTTACTTGGGCCACGAGGCTGCCAATAGCAGATGTCTGGCTGCTCGGTCAGAGTCCTGTTCTGTGCTACTGCATGCAGATGACCCGGGGATTGTGAGGCGGAGGCCCGCAGACCATTTCGTCTGAAATGGAAGACGTGAGATCGTGACTGTCACAGACAATTGGTTGTGAATCAAGGAAGACGTTTACCTTCCAAAGCACGCACAAAACAGCAGGGGGGGGGGGGGGGCTTTGGTGCTTACGCATGCAGGACAGACACACACACACACACACACACACACACACACACACACACACACACACACACACACACACACACACACACACACACACACACACACACACACACACACACACACACACACACACAGACACAGACAGACACACTGTTACTGGGACAATAACGCAAAGACAAGGCCCTAATTCCTTGCTGATTTCTCCATGAAAAGCTAGCAGGACAGAGTCTGTCCTGTCTTTAAGCTGTCGAGGCGGATCACTGCTGCACTGGGATTGTAATGAGAGGCCAAAGCCCAAGGACATTGTAAACACAGCCAGGGACTTAACGAGGACTGTATAAGATCGCAGGAGCAACACCGGATCAATGTCAAAGCCGTTGTATACGGGCCGGGGACACGCTGCCCATGCACAGAAGATTTTCTTTTTTTATATGTTTTTTTTTATTTTTACAACGAATAGAGGTCAGTTGAGAGGGAGGGACGGAGTTAGGGTAGGAGGGAGAGGGAGAAACATACCAATAAACCAATAAACAAGTACGGAGTGAAAGAGAGGAAGAGAGAGAGAGAGAGAGATGTGTGATTGTTCGTGTGCTAACGTGCAGCTAGCTCTGACGTTCCATTCATCATGATTCAAGAATGACAGTGGGGGAGCAACGTTAGTGGAAACCACAATGTGATCGTTTCTCCCTCCTTCCCTCAGGCCTGTCATCTTGTTCCTCTGCCTTCTGGCTTTAGTTTGGTGACTGTTTAGTCTGCTGTGTGTGTGTGTGTGTGTGTGTGTGTGTGTGTGTGTGTGTGTGTGTGTGTGTGTGTGTGTGTGTGTGTGTGTGTGTGTGTGTGTGTGTGTGTGTGTGTGTGTGTGTGTGTGTGTGTGTGTGTGCGCGCGCGTGCTGCGTGCGCGCGTGCGCGCTTGCTGCGTGCGTGCGTGCGCGTGGACACAAAACACTGCACGAGTGCACCTTTGTGTGTGAATACTATATGAATACTATATGTATGTACTCATGCACATGCATGAGTGTGAGCATAATCTTTGCCTGTGTATGTTTGTGCATGCATTTTTACATGCAAATTTGTCCTGTTTGTGTGCATATTTTTGGATTTCCGTGCGTGCGTCTGTGCGTGCGTGTGACTTTGGTTGTGCAACTTGTTCCTGTGCACGTGCACGTGCCTGTGTATGTGTACACATGATGCAGGCGTGTGCATGTCTGCGCCAAGAGACCAAGGCTGTCTGGACAGTAGAGGAGAGTGCGTTCTAAAATAGCACATGCTAAAGTCATTCCTCTGCTCTGTAGTCCTCCATGCGGCCTGTTGCCCCCCAGGCTCTGCATGATGGCCTGGCATTTATACGTGTCCTCAAACACACACACACACACGCACGCACACACACGCACACGCACACGCACACGCACACACAGTCACACACACTGTCCACCCTACACAAATATAACATAGAATAGGCTCTGTGCATATCTGTTGTCCCGATTTCCCAAGGGTGGCATACTGTACGCGTTTCCTGTTCCCATAGTTTTGTTTGAATGACTCCTTCATACAGTACAGTATGTGTTTCCAGTCCTACAGTATATGCTGCCAGGCCAATTAAACCACAAAGCTATGAGAATATACCGGAACAGGAAACGGGCATGCCACCTTCAGGAAACGAGGACTACAGTTATGCACCCAGTCTAAGCCATTATGAGTGTGTATAGATTGAGACCATCCAACTCTGTATTGATTGAGACCATCCAACTCTTTAGCCTCCTCTCCCTCACTTGTTCCATGTCACCTCTCTTCTCAATTAGGCAGGAAGTGCCTTGGAGATAAAGGATCTGTCCCATTTCGGCTGCCAATTGTCACCTGATGAATCCACTTACCTGGTTGGCTAGATTGCAATCAGAATGGGGGTGGGGTGGGAAGGGGGGGAGGGGTGGTGTTCTGATTGAAAGGCAAGGACACAAAAGGACAAAGAGGAAATCACTTAGGCAGCCTATTAGGGTTGGAATGGCCCCATGCCTGCTACAATACAGTAACCTCTGATTATCTGGTACTGATAAGAGGAAAACTGTGTGTGTGTGTGTGTGTGTGTGTGTGTGTGTGTGTGTGTGTGTGTGTGTGTGTGTGTGTGTGTGTGTGTGTGTGTGTGTGTGTGTGTGTGTGTATGAGTCCACACTTGGGGTCTGAAAATTGAATTATAAGCCCTGGCCCCTGCAGTGTGACCACACTCTCCCTAGTTCCCGTTCTGGTCTTTGTTTTATTTCGCAATCAGTGTAGCCACATGCATTACACACACCACATGCAGCCCAACGCCTTCCCAAGGCTCTATATGTACTGCATGTACAATACAACACAGTCAGTCACTCCAGGAACAACCTCAGAGGACTCAGTGCTGAGAACCCCTATAGAAGATTATGGTCCAGTGCAAGCATGAGGTCTTCTATTTTAGAATGAAGTGCAGGAATGTTCTGCATCACCAACACCCCACTAATCCTACACGTGCGTGCGTTCGTGTGTGCACGTGCATGCGCGCGCGTGTGTGTGTGTGACTACAGTAAGTGGGTGGAGATTGCCTGGGTTTGCGTACACATAAACAGTCAGGTGTGGGTCAACTGGATCTGTTAACAGATGGATTGATGCAGGGATCAATGGGTCAGTGATTTTGTGTGTGCGTGCGTGCGTGCGTGCGTGCGTGCGCGCGTGCGTGCGCGCGTGCGTGCGTGCGTGCGTGCGTGCGTGCGTGCGTGCGTGCGTGCGTGCATGCGTGAGCACGCATATAGCCTGTTGGACTATTTTGTAAATTTGATTTTCAAAAAATACTCCATATTCATAATCATAACCTCTGTGGAATTCTGTTCTTTTGCTCTTTGCAATAGCCTAGCTAACATAGCTAGCATGCAAGGACAACAGGTACAAGCATGTCAATTTGTGTGTGCTTTGAACACCCAAACTTTCAATTGGGATAAATTAACTAAAGAGTCGAATCTAAATCATAGTGTCAATACAAAAACATGTAAAAGCAGACGCAAGAAATACTCTCTTCCATGGTTTAACAATGATATTCTTCAGATCATTAAAACATTGAGACCTTGCCCTTAAACACTTTTTAATAATAAACACCAATTTTAACTTGTTCTGTTCCTGCCAACACTCCCGATTCTAGCAGGAGTCTCCCTACACTGATAACACTATCTTAATTAACTGATGATGGTGCAATGCAAGGGTGTGAACTAGCCGACACCAAGCCGGTACTCTTGGATGGCCGCCCTCCACTCCTTCCTATGAGGGTCTGGAGCTCTGCAGCGTGCCTGGCTCCACTGTCATGCCACAGTGTGTCCACATCAGTGGTACGCCGCCTCCCCCTCCTAGCTGTCCCTTGGGTTGACTCCCGCAGTCCCGCATGTGTCAGCGGGCTCGTCATCGGTTTCCAGTGCCTAACAGTAACTCAGTGCCCCGGCCAACCTCATCCTTCTCTCTCTCTGATGTTCTCCGTGACCCGACCCGTGTACTGCGTGGGTCCATGTCTTTGCCCCGTACATCGGTAGTCTATAATGATTCTGATTGAAATTGATTGAAATTCTTATTCAAGCACAAGTCAATACAAAAACTGTTACTGTACTGTACGACACCATGATTCAGCTCACACTTGTTTACAAAAGGGTCCACCATTTTCAATTCATCAGAACATTTAGACAAATATAAGTTCTATACTGTTGCAACGAAGAGAGACGGTCGGAATGTCACTAAAATTGTTTCCACATGTGTCTCTAAATTGGCCCGTCCAACAATTGTTTGATGTGCTTATTCAAAATAAAATATAATTATAACTTAATATTGGGTATAGGCAGGTAAAGCACATGTGTAAGGTCAGATTGCATTTGAATTGCTTTTGTTAGAAGGGACTTGTTGTGTCAAACTGCACAACATGCATGCAATTATTTTCTTGTACTTGTCATACTGCATCACATCATGGTCACAACCTATAATTTGAATTTACAAGCAGGTAGTAAAACCAGAAGAAACCAAAGATATGTTTCACCACTGACATAAAACACCTTACCTTTGAAATAATTATTTAACGACCTTCCGTCTTAAACTTGTTTTTCAATGTTCATAATGTGGAAGAGTTAAGGTTGAGTTCCACCTTACATTGTTATTATGTTGTTATTACCTTTTGCCTTATAATATGGCATGTTCTTACCATCTGAATATCATAGAGCCAACATGCCGTGGAACACTATTGTATGTATTGTATTTAATACAGCTTAGACTCGTGACACAAGCACTCCTGTATTATATCATTGTATGGGCTTTCTCCCTGCTTTAATCCGAGAACTTCTGTACCACCACACTGAATGTATAGGATACTTCTACCACAAACTCATACAATATATTACACCAAAGTGTATCTCCAACTCATGTTTATAACATTTACTAATTGATACACATTTCCTCGACAATAATCATGTTTTCTGGGTTGATGTCAGAGCTCTAGTAGAGCAACTATACAGGTCAGGAGCTTCCATCAGTGGTCATTTACTTGATCCGAAGTAGACTACATTCTTTTTTTTTAACAATGTATTTATTGCATTTTTCTTTTTTTTGTACAAACAGACAATACAACAGAACAATACATAATACATCAGACAATACAATTACTTAAAAAACAAAACAAAAAACAAAACAAACATACAGTACATACATATAAATACAGTATATCAAAATAAGGGCACTTAGACTGGTAACAACAACATACAGAGTCCTTATGGCCACAAGACCAAATAGCTGCAGAGAATACAATTAGACATTTTCAGTTTCTACCATTAAATAAGATAAATCATTAACCGTAATGTATTGGATAAACCGTCCCCATATCTTATCAAACATCTCTTGTTTATTTTACAAGTACAAGTGATTCTTTCCAGAGGCAGACACAAAAGTAGACTACATTTAGTCTGTCTTTTCGGTAAGGGATTGATTGATTTAATTGAATTTGTTTTTTCACACACATCTATGGGTACATTTCAGAACGAAAGCACAAGTCAATACAAAACTGCTACTTTGTGGACGAAACCATGATAAAACGGTGGTAGCTCAGGGGTAGAGTGGGTAGAGTGGCTAGATGGTAACCGTAAGGTTCCCAGTTCGAACCCGGGCTCCCCCAGAGTTACTGTCCAAGTGTCCTTGAGCAAGATGCTGAACCCCTAATTGCTCCCGGTGTGCAGGTTGGTGGTTTCCGTTGCCATCGGTGTATGAATGTGTGTGTGAATGGGTGAATGTAATGCACAATCTCTGTAAAGCACCTTAAGATAAAGGCGCTATATAAATGCACCATTTGCCATAAAGCACCATAAGAGTTGTTTACAGCAGGGATCACCATTTTCTTTTTTTTTTCAATTTACGTTTTATTGAATTTTAATCAAACATAACGACTGACAATACATACAACCGAAAACAAAACAAGACAATATACGTACAATACACACAATACACACAAGGGGAGATGTCTGCCTCTCTTCTCTATCGATGATCATTCATAATACATAAGTACCTCAAACAGGTGCATATATAGGTTAAACAGGTTTAACTGAAACTATACAAAATCAGGTCTTATGGTAGAAACATGAGCAATCCATCTAAACCAGTTATCTGTGAAGACTTCAACTTGACCTCTGAAGCTGAATGTAATTCTCTCCATAATAAATATACTATAGATTAAATCAATCCATTCATTTATAGTTGGTATTACATTTGTAAGCCACTTTTTTGTTAAGGCTTTTTTGGATGCGGGATCACCATTTTCAATTCATCAGAACATTTAAAGACGTACAAATATACACTATGAAAAAACAGGAAATCATCATAAAGAAAGTAAACTAGAAAAAGTGCCCCTCGGGGCACAGGTCTCCACCAGGGCAGGTCAGGTTGTGGACTCCTGGTGGCGCTATAATAGGCCAATGTGAAAAGGGTGCCATTTCTTCATACGCCTTTGATGGCAATTGGATGATTTGAGGCATTTTGTTCCAAAAATGTGTTTTGCAAAAATCAACCTGTTGGTGGCGCTATAACAGGCCAATGTGAAAAGGGTGGGATATATTCCTCAGCCTAGTAAGAAAATGTGTGAAAGATTTCACGTAAATTGCATGCTGCGTTCATGATTTGAGGCTTTTGTTCAAAACGGGGCAATCTTGCAAACTGTGAAAGCCAATTATAGCCAATTAGGATGGAATATGAAATATCGGACAGATCCGACTTGAGCACATGACCATAGAGATACTGTGTAACGATTTGTGAGATTTTTGGACAGAATCTGGAGGAGTAATATCAAAAAATGTGTTTTACAAAAGTCGGCCTCCTGGTGGCACTATAAAAGGCAGATGCGGAAAATGCAGGTCAAAGGTTTGTCCTTGGCCTCTAGGGAGTGTGCATGCAACATTTCACGCAGATCGGTGAAGTTTTAGGTAAAGAATGTGAAAAGCTGCCTCATGGTGGCGCTATAACAGGCCACTCTGGAAAATGTGGGGCAGAGGTTCATCGTTGGCATCCAGGGAGTGTGTGTGGAAAGTTTGGCATTGACCGGGTTGACGGAGATTAGCTGGTAACAGACGGACGGAAGGACGGACACACACACACACACACACACACGGACGGACGGAGTGCAAAACATACTCTCTCCCCATGCCTTCGGCCTTGTTGGTGGAGACAATAACCATATAAATAACATTCTTCTCATGTGCGACTCTGGATTCTGTGTGATCAAATCGGTCTTCTCCTGTGTGTCTTTCTGTTTTAGTTTTTTTTTGTCCTTTGTTTTTTTTGTTTGTTTGTTTGTTTGTTTTTGTTTTTTTCATGTTTTTAGCTTTTTTTAGTTTTATGTCCCGTCCCCTATCCCCTATGTCCCCTATGTCCCCTTTGTCCCGTGTCCTATCCCTAACCCCTCCCCCCTGGGATAGGTTAGTGTTATGTCCCGTCCCCCCTCCCCCCCTGGGATAGGTTAGTGTTATGTCCCGTCCCCCCTCCCCCCCTGGGATAGGGTTAGTTGTATGTCCCGTCCCCCCTCCCCCCCTGGGATAGGCCCCTCCCCCCTGGGATAGGTCACTCCCCCCTGGGATAGGCCCCTCCTCCCCGGGATAGGCCCCTCCCCCCAGGATAGGCCCCTCCCCCCCTGGGATAGGCACAATAAGCCCTAAACCCTAAACCTAAACCCTTTTGGTCCCTACAAAAAAAAGTGTAAAAAAAACACGACGAAATGAATACATTATTTTTTTATGACCAAAATAAAACTGAACTGAACTCTTTGAGAGGGGTTTTGAAGGAGTCAAGGGATACACATGTCTCAATGGCTGTTCCACATTTTAGTGGCATAGGAGCAAAATTAATTTAATCCCTTGGGACTGTTTAGACTGACGGAAGGCCAGGTCTGTTGATAAACAACGGTGTAATATTTAGAACGGATAACACGAGCCATTCATTCGAGACCTTCTTCAGCAGAGAGAGTGTGCAGCTGCAGCCCTTTTGAATTGGCACATCAAAGTGGTGGGTGGGCTGAATTCTCTGTACGCTCTGATCTCGAAACTAGAGACCGATGGCAATGTTTTTAATAGATGACTCAAATTATAGCTAAAAGAAATCACTCACATGAATACATTCTGATTTGACTGGCCTATTGTTTTCATCATGTTGTCTTTTCTAATAGCTCATGTGTGTATTTAATTCTGACTAATGCTTTCCCCCCCTTTATTTGAATTTTACATTTTACTGGGGTCTTTCAAGCTGCCGTTGTGTGGAGAATTTACATGTTTGCTGAAACACAGGCAAAGTACGGTATGTAACTTTTGGCACTTTTACAATCATGTCCTTCTATACCAGTTATCAGCCACTGAAGTAGTGTGGCATTTATTTACCTGCAGAAACATAATATTGTCCTCTTGCTGTGTTTTGGTTTATTCGCTGTTTGTTTGGGTGAAAGTTGTTTGGGCTACCAAAACAGGAAAACAGGACAAAAGAAAAAAGTACAAACCTTTAAAATAACGTCAGTGGTGGAAAAAGTACTACATTTTTTGTAAGTAAATGTTGCAATCTGTTACAAGTAGAAGTCCCGTATTATAAATGTACTTGAGTAAAAGTACAAAAGTTGCTTAAAGTACCAAAGTAAAAGTACTTAAGTAGAATGTAAATGTACTTAGTTACTTTCCACCACTGAATAACGTAGAACTACCTCAGGCTAACGATGCTTTCATGTTGTGCGTCTGTGTGCCTCCATGATAAAGAATTGGATTGCCGTCGGTGTCAGACATCAAACATCATCAAAGCTCCTCTTCACTCTCCCTCAGCTGTCCTCTCAACATTTCCCTTCTCTCCTTTTGGTCTTTTCGGCTTTTCGTTGGGTGATTTTCTTTGTGTTGCCTGTGCGTGAGTGAGTGCGTGCGTGCGTGCGTGCGTGCGTGCGTGTTTGAATGTATGTTTTTGTTTTTGTATGCCTGCTCTAATGCACCGCCCTCATCCATTAGTCACATCAATCTATACGTCAACATTGTCTCGAGTGGCTCTCTCTGCCTGTAGCTTACCTCTCTCATGTTCCGTCTACCATTCTGGACCTCACTCCCATGTGCACTTTCCTCTCCCTCTGAGCCTGTCAGAGGTTTGCCTTTGTAATACTAACCAGGTGAGACGCAGTATAGGCCACATAAACTAACCTGTCATTGGGAACGCAAAACAAAAGAACTCCTCTTTTCACAGTGTGACCTCAATCACTGTTCGAGACTCCTTGTAGTTCCTGAAAATAAGTCCGGACTTAACTGGACCCTAACTGGGCCTTCCCGAACAATTACCATAATGTAAAAAAAGAAACTATAACCCCGGCACGGCAAGAAACCGCGTTGGGTCGGGTATAGTGTTGGTTTCGGTCAGAAATTGAGAACTCTTAACTCCTTTCTCAGATAGAGGCTTGGTTCTTCTGAACCATGGATTATTGGGCTCCAGAGACAGGCTGGTATCAGAGATACAGTATTTACCCCTCAAAGTGTCCTCTCTGGTGGGGTCGAGGTGACATTGAGGGGATGTGTAGACGGGATTAGACCAGAGTCAAGGACTATATGGGGAGTGGACGGCTGCATGAGGCATCAATGGAAACAGTGTGTGCGCGCGTGCGTGTTTCATGTGCGTGCATGCATGCATGCAGCTTTTTTTTCTTTAGTTAGATCAAAGTGTGTGTTTGGGGGCTTTGCAGTGGCCAAACATCTGCGTGCGTGCGTGCGTGCGTGCGTGCGTGCGTGCGTGCGTGCGTGCGTGCGTGCGTGCGTGCGTGTGTGTGTGTGTGTGTGTCTGTGTGCGTGTGTGTGTGTGTGTGTGTGTGTGTGTGTGTGTGTGTGTGTGTGTGTGTGTGTGTGCGTGTGTGTGTGCGTGTGTGTGTGTGTGTGTGTGTGTGCGCGTGCGTGCATGCGTGTGTGTGTGTGTGTGTGTGATGAAGTGAGCTGTCCTGTCCTCCTCCAAAGGCCTGTAACTCAAGGTATTCATCAATCACTCCCTCTGTTCCTCCCTCTGCTGTCCTCTCCCATCTCTACCCCCCCCTCTCTCCTCTCTCTCTCTGTCTCCACTCCTTCAACTACCCGTCCTTGTTGCTCCCCTGCTCTTCCCTCTAACCTCTGTAGTCTTATAAACCATTTTCACTGCTGTTTCCCCTCGTCCTCCCTCGCCCCTTCCTTGCTTTCATGCCCACCCGCGTTGTATATCTCTCTCTCTCTCTCTCTCTCTCTCTCTCTCTCTCTCTCTCTCTCTCTCTCTCTCTCTCGCTGTGTCTCGATCTGATCATCATCATCATCCTCCTCATCACTGTCGGGTGGCTACAGATAAGTTCCACACAGCAGCAGCTCAGTAATAATGTGTGTGTGCGCGTGCGTGCGTGCGTGCGTGCGTGCGTGCGTGCGTGCGTGCGTGCGTGCGTGCGTGCGTGCGTGCGTGCGTGCGTGCGTGCGTGCGTGCGTGCGTGCGTGCGTGCGTGCGTGCGTGTAGGATTGCCAAGGCATCTCTCTGCAGCGGTGATTTATGAGTGCATTTATAGCAGGTATGGTTGCCTAACAGTCACCTATCCAGGAGGATATAGGAAACTCTTCATTTCCTTATGGACTTTTTACTGACATCGACTGTCAGTTCTAATGGACCTCCTTCTTTTAAAGGATAGTCCCATAACAACTAGTAAAGCAACTCTCCCCACCCACCCTCTCTGTCTCTCTCGCTTTCTCCCCACGTGCCTTACAAATTACTGAGCTCAGCTGGCTTGACCTTTTCAAGCAGCTAAGAAGTGAAAAAAGAAACATGTTTTCAGCAGTTTAAAGTTTAAAGTGTGTGTGTGTGTGTGTGTGTGTGTGGTGTGTGTGTGTGTGTGTGTGTGTGTGTGTGTGTGTGTGTGTGTGTGTGTGTGTGGTGTGTGTGTGTGTGTGCGCGCGCGCGCGTGCGTGTGTGTACATGCTGTACTGTAGACATGCTGTATGTGTTCAATGTTGTCCTTCCATTTTTTTGCTGAGACTCAAAAGTCAGTGATACACAAACTCAGGTTTGTGAAAACTGTCCTGCATGAGAGAATTGATTGACATCTTTATTGACAAAATGCATATATCTGCCACGAGGATAAAACACAACAGAGAGCTTATTTCCATTGTGGTCCTTAGCGGTCCTTAACGGTCCTTATCGGTCCTTGGAGCGTGACACATTGTGTGGAAGTGGGCTACTCATACTGTACATCCATGACACAAACAGCACTTTAAATTAATGGTAATTAATTGCACAAAATACTCCCGGTGGGTGATTGCTACATGTTTGGGGGGGGGGGGGGGGGGGGGGGACCAGTAGTCATGTCAGACTGAGGTATAGAGGTGCTGTGCACCAGGCTCCCTATGGTGGTGTATAAGAGATGAGAAGTAGAAAGGACAGACATATAGGGGAACTGGGAAGTGAGGATAAAGTCTACTTTTAAAGTGTGTTTGTGGGGGAGATGTAAGGATGCAGCTATCCTCCTGACAGCTGGGTTGGTACAGCAGCTTTGAGGCATCCTTGACACACTGATATATAACATGATATGTATACTTCACAGAACAGTAAACACAACAGTATACGGTATACGGTATAGTCTGGGAGTGCAGGGAAGGGAAAGGTGCAGCTGGTAAAGTTGGAGCTTAGGGTGTGTTTTGTTGAATATAAAACATTTTGGAATGGTGTTTGGTAAGCTGCTCAGCTACATGTTTTCAAATAATTGTTACAGTATATTACCAGGGTAATCTTGTTGAAAAACGTGTGTACTGCTATGGATTTGCACTCCTCCTCTATTCTCTAGTTTCCATGGGATCAGGGAAACGTGACAATTAGAATGCAACTAATGCAATTAAGTTACATAAGCCAAGCAATGTGTGAAATATATTATTCTCTAGTTTCTATTTGAACTGGGAATCGTGAAAATTAGAATGCAATTAAGTTACATAAGCCAAGCAACGTGTTAAACGTGAGATAGTTAAAATTTAACTATCTCATATAGTCAACATTTAATGTTAACCCATTTTGGGCGGGAACCCCTTTTGGTGTTTTAAACATTATGTTATAATTTAGCTATTGAAAAATAGCAGATCTACAAGCTCATAGCACGCCACCGAGTGGCGCGCTATGAACTTGTAGGTCTGCTATTTTTGAAAAATCGTTAAAATGTGCCTCAAATCTTTCCGAAAATTGTCATGATTTAGGGAAAAAAAATTGTTAATTTCGACGTCAGGCCGAATGGGTTAATCTGTTTATGCACTTCTATGAGCAGCATTTGTTGAAGAAGGATCGTGACAAACATGGCTCAATAATTCTGGGTCATCGCTGCAAAAAGGTGTGTGCACCCCTTAGAGTGTGTGCACCCCTTAGAGTAGGTGCACCCCTTAGAGTGTGTGCACCCCTTAGAGTGTGTGCACCCCTTAGAGTAGGTGCACCCCTTAGAGTAGGTGCACCCCTTAGAGTAGGTGCACCCCTTAGAGTAGGTGTACCCCTTAGAGTAGGTGCACCCCTTAGAGTAGGAGCACCCCTTAGAGTAGGTGCACCCCTTAGAGTAGGTGCACCCCTTAGAGTAGGTGCACCCCTTAGAGTAGGTGCACCCCTTAGAGTAGGTGCACCCCTTAGAGTAGGTGCACCCCTTAGAGTAGGTGCACCCCTTAGAGTAGGTGCACCCCTTAGAGTAGGTGCACCCCTTAGAGTAGGTGCACCCCTTAGAGTAGGTGCACCCCTTAGAGTAGGTGCCCCCCTTAGAGTAGGTGCACCCCTTAGAGTAGGTGCACCCCTTAGAGTAGGTGCACCCCTTAGAGTAGGTGCACCCCTTAGAGTAGGAGCACCCCTTAGAGTAGGTGCACCCCTTAGAGTAGGTGCACCCCTTAGAGTAGGTGCACCCCTTAGAGTAGGTGCACCCCTTAGAGTAGGTGCACCCCTTAGAGTAGGAGCACCCCTTAGAGTAGGTGCACCCCTTAGAGTAGGAGCACCCCTTAGAGTAGGTGTACCCCTTAGAGTAGGTGCACCCCTTAGAGTAGGTGCACCCCTTAGAGTAGGTGCACCCCTTAGAGTAGGTGCACCCCTTAGAGTAGGTGCACCCCTTAGAGTAGGTGCACCCCTTAGAGTAGGTGCACCCCTTAGAGTAGGTGCCCCCCTTAGAGTAGGTGCACCCCTTAGAGTAGGTGCACCCCTTAGAGTAGGTGCACCCCTTAGAGTAGGTGCACCCCTTAGAGTAGGTGCACCCCTTAGAGTAGGTGCACCCCTTAGAGTAGGAGCACCCCTTAGAGTAGGTGCACCCCTTAGAGTGTGTGCACCCCTGCTCTAGGTCTAGACAAGGGGTGTCACAATCATTTCAGGTCATGGGAATGTACAGTATGATGCGACATGAAAAAAGGAGGATATTTACGGAGACCCATCACCCTTTCCATGAATAAACCATTTGAACATCGGCAGCACCCAGATGGAGCAGAACTCCCACAGCTAGAATGGTTCCACCCCAATACACATTGTTGCTGTTGGGAAATGGAATGCTATTTTTCAGAAATAGCGAAAAGAGAAGATCGACAAGCTCACAATGCGTCGCAGAGCTTGTAGATCGGTTTGGTTGACGACACTCTTGTAGGTCGAAGTAGGGGCATTAACTGGTTCATTCTGGTTATTCTTAAATAATAAAATAACTAACTGAGATTCTGATTTATTCTGTTGTATTTCTAGTTTATAAAGCATGCAGCCTGCAGGTCCTATTTTTAGTTAATTATAGCCTGCCTACATCAAATCATTTGCATTGTTAAATGACTCATTAGATATAGTCTTTGATTGCAGAGCACATCCCCTTCCAGTTCCGATGAGCTGCTTAAATATGTAGAAAACATTACCACGTCCGTCTCATTATTCCTAATCTCTCAAGAACAGATTCCAAGCAGACCTGATTCTTACCTATAGTTGCAAGCCAGTGTGCACTCAAAATGTTGAAGATACACAAGCTCAAAACGCATTGCATTATGACACACTGTAAGCAAATAGATCTATAGATTATTTTCGGTACGTGACACCATCATATGACAAATTATACATTGACCCTTACAAATACTAGTGAACAGCTGGAAAAAGTACAACAGCTAGGATAAACTAGTGGCTGCAAGGGGCCATGTCCACCAAGATGTTTTCTTTCCTGAGCACAGCATAGGTTTTG
>NC_136792.1:29864922-29867422 GCF_951216825.1 Electrona antarctica
AGAAGACACTTCTACTGGATGGGAAGGGAGGGAGACAGATAGAGAAGACACTTCTACTGGATGGGAAGAGAGGGAGACAGAGAGAGAAGACACTTCTACTGGATGGGAAGAGAGGGAGACAGATAGAGAAGACACTTCTACTGGATGGGAAGAGAGGGAGACAGAGAGAGAAGACACTTCTACTGGATGGGAAGAGAGGGAGACAGAGAGAGAAGACACTTCTACTGGATGGGAAGGGAGGGAGACAGATAGAGAAGACACTTCCACTCGATGGGAAGAGAGGGAGACAGAGAGAGAAGACACTTCCACTGGATGGGAAGAGAGGGAGACAGAGAGAGAAGACACTTCTACTGGATGGGAAGAGAGGGAGACAGAGAGAGAAGACACTTCTACTGGATGGGAAGAGAGGGAGACAGATAGAGAAGACACTTCTACTGGATGGGAAGAGAGGGAGACAGAGAGAGAAGACACTTCCACTGGATGGGAAGAGAGGGAGACAGAGAGAGAAGACACTTCCACTGGATGGGAAGAGAGGGAGACAGAGAGAGAAGACACTTCTACTGGATGGGAAGGGAGGGAGACAGAGAGAGAAGACACTTCTACTGGATGGGAAGAGAGGGAGACAGAGAGAGAAGACACTTCTACTGGATGGGAAGAGAGGGAGACGGAGAGAGAAGACACTGGATGGGAAGAGAGGGAGACAGATAGAGAAGACACTTCCACTGGATGGGAAGAGAGGGAGACAGAGAGAGAAGACACTTCTACTGGATGGGAAGAGAGGGAGACAGATAGAGAAGACACTTCTACTGGATGGGAAGAGAGGGAGACAGAGAGAGAAGACACTGGATGGGAAGAGAGGGAGACAGAGAGAGAAGACACTTCTACTGGATGGGAAGAGAGGGAGACGGATAGAGAAGACACTTCTACTGGATGGAAGAGAGGGAGACAGAGAGAGAAGACACTGGATGGGAAGAGAGGGAGACAGAGAGAGAAGACACTTCCACTGGATGGGAAGAGAGGGAGACAGAGAGAGAAGACACTGGATGGGAAGAGAGGGAGACAGAGAGAGAAGACACTGGATGGGAAGAGAGGGAGACAGATAGAGAAGACACTTCTACTGGATGGGAAGAGAGGGAGACAGAGAGAGAAGACACTTCTACTGGATGGGAAGAGAGGGAGACGGATAGAGAAGACACTGGATGGGAAGAGAGGGAGACAGAGAGAGAAGACACTGGATGGGAAGAGAGGGAGACAGAGAGAGAAGACACTGGATGGGAAGAGAGGGAGACAGAGAGAGAAGACACTTCTACTGGATGGGAAGAGAGGGAGACAGAGAGAGAAGACACTTCTACTGGATGGGAAGGGAGGGTGACGGAGAGAAGCGGAGAGAGAGATCCTGATTGGGGGGGTTAATGGATGAATGGAAGTTTGTTCAATATCAAGTAAATTCCATGAGTATTATTATTTATTTTTTTATCACTTAGATTTTTATTAATTTTTTGAACAAACACACAATAGCAAAAGACAAACACAGCACAAACAAACAAAAAATAAAAATAAAATAAAATCGACAATGCGTATCAAACCTTGCTTATTACTTTACATATAACTAGACATATTCTGGTGTTCCTCATTCCCCCATGCCCTCATTGTTCATGATCAGGTCATTAAATATTGTCCATTTGGACCATTTGTCCTCCATTTGTTCCTCCTGCAGTCTCAGGCGATGTGTCAGTTTCTCCATGAGCTGTATCTCGTGAATCAACTCCTCCCATTGTCCCTGTGTTGGAGGCTCCTTCTGTCCCCATTTCCTTGTGATAGCCTTCTTTCCTGCCGCCAATACAATGTTTACCAGATACCTATCCTCTCCTCGTATCTTTCCCCCCATCAAGTTTCCTAAATACAGAACATCACACTTCATAGGCACCTCATAACCCAACACCTTTTGTATCTGATCATGTATCACTTTCCAAAAAGACTCAATTTCCAGAACACATGTGAGTGATCCACATTTACATCTCCACAACCCCTCCAACATTGTATCTGTTGCTTCAACTGCTTGCTCTTAATTTTTGGTGTTATGAAAAACCTGCAAAGATTTTTCCAAGAGAATTCCCTCCATATCCGTGAATTGGTAGATGATTGGTGCATTTTCCACATATGAACCCAATCCTTTTCTGTAATTTCTATGTCTAGTTCTGCTTCCCATTTCTTTTTAATATATTCTGTTGAATGACTGCCACTCATCAAAGTTGTATATATTGCTGATATAATTCGACCATGAGTATTAATTTAACTCTGAAAGTGTTAAAAAAAAGTTTTAGTTTTAGAAAGAACCGAGGCCAGTCCTCGCCCCCCTTTGTATAGTGTCTAGAGCGAGTCACAGTGTGTGTGGTACTGGAAAGTAACTTAATTGAATTGCTTTAATTCGGTCCATAGTTACATTAAATCAAAATAATGGAGGTTGCACAATTCTCTCTATATAATAAAGAAGTTATTT
>NC_136792.1:29869922-29879922 GCF_951216825.1 Electrona antarctica
CAATCCGAGGGGAAGTAATCCATTTAGCCCCGTGCACGCGGCCTCCATTTTGGTTGCCTTTATTAAAACGAGCCCCCCAGTCTGGGCGCGTCTGTGGGTTTTTTGAAGCGGCGGGATTTGCGAGGCGTCGAGGCTGAACTGATCGACGCACGGCTGGTTTGGTCCTTTCACTCCCACTGCTGAATGAGCCGGGTCACTCTCTGTTACACGCTCTCACATCGGCAACGTTGTCATTGTTATAGATCTGGGATGAACGTAATCTACTCCTGATACTGTCGCTGTCAGGCAGAAACCTCATATCTCCACTGTGGAAGAACCCACACTAACAAAAGGAAACCGATTCCCAATATTTCAATGAACAACAAAGTACAGAATGTCAAAGACCAATATTCATGCTCCTTCTGACGTTGGAAAATCTTCTGTTTTGGACAGGCTTTCTGAACTAGAGTTCTGAAAGTCAGGACATCTGGAGGTCCATGAGTCCTGAGACCGGCCATCAAAAGCTTTTAACGTCAGAAGGAGCATGTACTGGGCTTTAGGCGGAAGCATTTGAAAACAACTGAGCCAACAACTCGAGAGACCCACTGTTGACCATCCATCTCGCCATCCATTCATCCATCTTATCTTTTCATCTTTCCATCTATTCTGCAGTTAGAGGGACATCTGATGCGACATTCATAATTTCTAGCGAGAATAACGACTTGCACTAACTGCATTACCATCAGTCAACAACAGTCAGCTCCCTTCCCTCAGGGTGTGTAGTAGTGTGAGTGTAAATGGTGATATGAGACAGCAGTAAGTGGAGCCGAGCGGCTCAGAGCTCTGTGTTGTGTATGATATCAGGGAACAGAGCTATATATTTAAACCTCTTGTGAGATGACAGCTACTTCTCATATCCAATCTCAGCAGTCAAATCAATAAATGGCGTCTGCGTTAAGAGGTCACGCCGTTGTTCATGCATGCACACACATGTACTCGTGGGCACACACACACTCAGACACAAAGATATGCACATTTACACACACACACGCACACACACACACACACACACACACACACACACACACACACACACACACACACACACACACATACAAACACACACACACACACACACACACACACACACACACACACACACACACACACACACACACACACACACACACACACACACACACACACACACACACACACACACACACACACACACAGGTACAATGAGAAGCACACTGACACACATACAGATTGTGTTCGCATTCTCACACTCTCTGAAAGTGGCCATTGTTGCCATGGGAACAACCTGCCAAATCCTGTGAGTGAGACATATTTAAATGGAAATCTATCTGGTCTCCCCCCCCCCCCCCCCCCCCCCCCCCCAGAACCAGGACTCATTTCAGGATCTCCTCTCTGTTTCTCCCCTCCCTCCTCCCGTGTCTGGCTGCGTTTGGGCATGGCTGGTCGCACCGCAAAGAGAAGCGCCACTTTGAGCCTTTTCTATAAGCAGATTATCAAACCCTCTGCAAGGAGGAGGAGGGATGGGGTACGGAAACTAATCGACACAGAGTTACAAAACCGCAACAATCACGTTTGGGTTGAGGGGAGAAAGAACGAAGAGGAGGGGGGAGGGCTAGCAATGATTTAATTCAAATTGTGGTGTTGAAAAGGGAGACATTTTAATTCCAGATTTAATAGGGCTTTTCACAAAGATACGGAGCGTTTTGGGAAGGGAGCTGAGTGTAGTGGAGGACAGCCAGCACAGAGGGAAACATGGAACAGGTTCCCAGAATTGTTGAGGGATACATCATACTGAGTCATGGAGAAATAGCCTGATGGTTGAGGACGAAACAAGATCAGAGATTGAGGATGAGATGAGAGGAGATACTAACCAGGATTTTGTCAGCGCTTATTCAGTCTGCAGAATAAGCTTGTCTGAAACCAGCAGTGTGCGTATAATGATGTGGGATGAATGGAGTGAACTAAATTAAAATCCAGGCTGAGTGTCAGACCTTGCACACCTTCCACAATCTGAATAAAAGCACCGACCTGTATGGATGAGGCATCAATTATTTTAATAGTTTTGGTATAAAATATTTGCAGGCATATGGTGAGGGTTAGGGAATTCATGTATCCAATTGAATTCAGATCAAGGTTGTGTGTGTGCGTGCGTGCGTGCGTGCGTGTGTGTGTGTGTGTGTGTGTGTGTGTGCACGTGTGTTTGTGTACCGTATGTCTTCTGTTTGTGGGTATACTGTGTGTCTGTGTACAGTATATGTGTGTGTGGGAGTCTATTTTCAGGATGTGTATGTGGGAGACTATACCCTGTCCGTCTGTCCATTTCCGTCCATCCGCAGTCCGCCTGTTATAGCGCCACCAGGAGGCAGATTTTTGCAAAACACATTTGTTTTATACTACTAGTTTATGTCCAAACTTCACGCAAATCGGTACACATTATCTCTGTAGTCATTTGATCAAGTCGGATCTGTCAGATCTTTCGTATTCCGTGATTGGCTATAGATTGGCATCTAAAGTTTGCAGGAGTGCTTTGCTTTGAACAAAATGCCTCAAATCATGAACCCAGCGGTTCCACTCACCTCTATAATGACTGAATTCTGAACATTGCTGGCCCACAATAACCTACCTGGCTCCGAAGAGCAACTTTTCTAGTTGGTTCTGCAATTAAGTTTATTTTTAAAACCTACTTTGAATTTAGCCAAAAATATCCGATATACAAGCTCACAACGCGTCACAACACGATGCGTTGTGAGCTTTTAGATCTATTAATGTATCTATTAGGTGTTCTATTTGATCACCAAATTAATTTTGAACCACATATAAAAAAGGTTGTCCAAACATGTTTTTTCCAATTGAGAAACATTGCCAAAATGAAGACGTTATTAACACCACAAGACCTGGAAAAACGTATCCACGCTTTTATTTCGTCCCGCTTAGACTATTGTAATTCCTTGTTTATAACATTGAGTCGCTCCTCTATACACCGCCTCCAACTTGTGCAGAATGCGGCTGCTAGACTGTTAACCAATACACAAAGAAGGTCACACATTACTCCTGTGCTTGCGGCCTTGCACTGGATACCAATCGACTCCAGAATTCAATTTAAAATTGTATTAATTACTTAATAAATCTCTCCATGGGCTGGGCCCAATTTATTTAAGTGAACTGGTGCACCCCAAGGTAAATATGAGACACCTTAGGTCTTCAGACAAAGGTCTTCTCATTATCCCCGCCACTAAGCTGCGAACCAAAGGAGATCGAGCTTATACTCATTTGTTGCACCTACGCTGTGGAATGACTTACCAGTTACCACTCTACTTGAGAAATGCAGTGTCTGTTGAGATTTTTAAGAAGCTACTAAACACATTTTGGTTTGCTCCAGTGATTGTTTCAATCTTTTGTTGATTTCTATGTACTGTTCTGTTTTTATCTATTTCTAGGTATAGGCCTATACCGTCTTTGATGCTCTGTTTCTTATTTCATTGTTGGTTTATCTTTGATTGTGATGTTCTTGTTTTATTCCTATTATTTTATTGTACAGCACCTTGTAACAACTGTTTTGAAAGGCGCTTTATAAATAAAATTACCTTACCTTACCCTATTAATGTTACCCCGTCCCAGAATATGGCTGCTGGTGTTCAAGTATATAAAAAAATTGTATATATTATCCTTTTCAGGACGGCCCTTATTTTTTCTTGGAAATAAGGACTGAATTTCAGGTAGTTGGCAACCCTCGCCATGCGCTAGCCTTGAGCCTTGAGTACGAGGCTGATAACTTGGCCCATTCCCATTTGCCTGGACCAGCACCCCTGCAGAGTAACACAGTGAAGGGCTTCTGTTCCTCTCACAGCCCACAGCCTCTCTCTCTCCTTAGTGTTCCTCTCACAGCCCACAGCCTCTCTCTCTCCTTAGTGTTCCTCTCACAGCCCACAGCCTCTCTCTCTCCTTAGTGTTCCTCTCACAGCCCACAGCCTCTCTCTCTCCTTAGTGTTCCTCTCACAGCCCTCAGCCTCTCTCTCTCCTTAGTGTTCCTCTCACAGCCCACAGCCTCTCTCTCTCCTTAGTGTTCCTCTCACAGCCCACAGCCTCTCTCTCTCCTTAGTGTTCCTCTCACAGCCCACAGCCTCTCTCTCTCCTTAGTGTTCCTCTCACAGCCCACAGCCTCTCTCTCTCCTTAGTGTTCCTCTCAAAGCCCACAGCCTCTCTCTCTCCTTAGTGTTCCTCTCACAGCCCACAGCCTCTCTCTCTCCTTAGTGTTCCTCTCACAGCCCACAGCCTCTCTCTCTCCTTAGTGTTCCTCTCACAGCCCACAGCCTCTCTCTCTCCTTAGTGTTCCTCTCACAGCCCACAGCCTCTCTCTCTCCTTAGTGTTTACCCACATTTTACTCTGAAGGAAAGAACAAATTAATCAGCCAGAGCCTCCCGTACAGCACTGCTGCTGGTGACTAATGATAGTTTGAGGTTAATTTGTACACCTTGGAGAGAGTCTCCTGTGAGATACAGTATGTGTGCTGTGCCTGTGTGTGGGCCCATTTGTCTGCATGTATGTGTGTGTGTGTGTGTGTGTGTGTGTGTGTGTGTGTGTGTGTGTGTGTGTGTGTGTGTGTGTGTGTGTGTGTGTGTGTGTGTGTGTGCATGCATGATGTGTGTGTCCTTGTGTTTGCCTGTGTATTACTGTGTCTGTACTTGTGTGGGTGTTTATTTGCACTGTGGTGTGGGTGGGAATGTGGGAATGTCTATTTGCAAGTGTGTGTGTGTGTGTGTGTGTGTGTGTGTGTGTGTGTGTGTGTGTGTGTGTGTGTGTGTGCGTGCGTGCGTGTGTGCGTGCGTGCGTGCGTGCGTGCGTGCGTGCGTGCGTGCGATTTGAATTTGAATTGATTGATTGATTGATTGATTGATTTTATTTACGTGTCTGACTGCCTTTTGCAGCCCATCCCTTATGGGATTATTCAGACACAATTGACAGTACAATATATTTCCTGTGCCAACACGCTGACACCTAAATATTAAACAAAACCCAGCAAGCCAAATGACGTCATGATGACGTTCTCCAGGACGTTCAGGACTAGGCCAAATCTCAGCCCATATGGGGATGATCTTCATCTTATGTGATTTCCAGGATGTCTTCACCAGTTGAAATAATATAGCTTATTCTGGGCCAGATCTGACTAGTTATGATGACTTAAGCCAGGGCTATTCAACTGGCGGCCCGCGGGCCAGATCCGGCCCGCCAAGCAAGTTGGACCGGCCCGCGGAAGATTTCCAAAAAGAAAAAAAAAAAAAAACATTTTTATTTTTTTAAATATATAAATCGTTATGTTACTTATTTACTTATTATACCGGAATGGTCGGAACAACCACATACGTTCGCCATATGTACACAGACATAATAATCATAATTCTATATAGGCCTATCCGACATGTTCAGGCGGTAAAATAGCATGTTAAACACCGTCTGGGAAGGTAGGTGGCGCCGTGGCGGTATGCAGTGCCATGCACCCAAACGACAGAAGAAAAAGAACGCTCCGAGCTCTCCTTCCTGCACGTGAAATCAAATGAAAACAAACATTGCATCCCACCCGGCTCGCTCCCACTGGTGTGGTGTGTAGTGTGTGTACTAGTGTAACCATGTCGCTATCGAAATTGAAAAAGAGAAAAGTTGATTCAGAAAATCGCCAGTTTAATAACGAGTGGACCGAGAAATATGCATACATTGAAACTCCCGAGGGCAAACCAATGTGTTTGCTCTGCAACCAAATCAACGCTGTTGCAAAGGAGTATAACCTGCGGAGGCACTTCAACACAACTCATGACAAGTTTGATGCAAACTATCCACCAGGTTCAGATATGCGCAAGGAAAGGATAAAAAAGCTGTCTGAAAGTTACGATAAAACACGGCGTAACTTCACTCGGGCCTGCACAGTACAGGAGAAAGCAACTGCAGCATCTCTCCGTGTGGCATGGATCCTTGGCAAAAAGAAAAAAACATTCACAGATGCTGAGATGATAAAAGAATGCATGCTGGCCGCTGTTGAGGAGGTGGTAACGGAGGATAAAGTGAGAGAGCAAGTGATGGCCTCTATCAAGTCAATACCCATGTCGGATACAACAACAGCGAGAAGGATAGATATTTTAGCCACAGACGTCTTTGAAACTCTTTTGGGTCAATTGAGGAAAGCTGCTGTAATATCGCTGGCTGCGGACGAGTCCACAGATAACTCCGACATAGCTCAGCTGTGTTTATTTGTGCGTTTTTTCGATGGTGACGTTTTCAGAGAGGACATCCTGGGACTAATACCTCTGGAAGGACAGACAACTGGTGAAATCGTGTTCAACAAAATTGTTGCTTTTTTCAAAGACAACAAGCTTAATTTGGAGCAAGTTAACATGCTGGTTACAGACGGTGCTCCATCTATGGCGGGGAGCATCAAAGGCCTGGCTGCACGACTGCGTGCCATCGCACCGAGGATGAAATCACTCCACTGCTTGATCCACCAGAGCGTTCTGTGCGCCCGACTCAGTGGTGAGTTGAAAGATACAATGGACTCCGTTATGGCCATGATTTGTCAGAGCGATTTGTCAGAGCGACCTCCAGTCTTCAACACAGACTGTTTCGTCAACTACTTGAGGATATGTCAGCTGATCATAGTGATTTACTGTTACATAATGACGTTCGGTGGTTAAGCAAGGGCAATGCGCTCAAGAGAGTATGTGACCTCAGGAAGGAAATTATAACATTTCTCCGTGACTCCAAGCAGAAGAAAGCCAACACGTTTCTGTCGCTAATGTTGGATGATGGGTTTGTGTCCAATATGTGCTTTTTAAGCGACATATTTCATCATTTGAATCAACTTAATCTGGGACTGCAGGGTAGAAATAAAACAGTTGTTGATATTGTTGAAAGTCTAACTGCATTTCAAACGAAACTAGTTCTTTTCTCATCTGATCTCACTGACAGAATGCTCCAATTTCCCACACTTTGTAACCTGATCAAGTCATCAACAAGTAAAGTCAAGCCAAAAGTCACTCAATTAATGACAGATTTCATTGCTAAATTGAGGGAAAACTTTGCAAGACGATTTGATGAATTTGACATGCCCAGAGAATTGATGGATTTTGTGAGAAACCCGTTTGCCAATGTAGCTGCTATTTCCACAAAAGGACAAGAGTTCCTTGCATCACTTCACATTGATGAAGGTCCCATGCAGCTTGAAATAATTGACATGCAAGCATCTTCTGCTCTGAAGCAGGCTCTTGAGAATGAATCCACCACAACATTTTGGACAAAGTGTATTCATGTCAACACATTCCCCAACATAAGAAAGCTGGCAATATCTGTGCTAACAATGTTTGGCTCAACATACACCTGTGAATCCAGCTTCTCTCACATGAATGCCATTAAAACAAACAACCGTGCCTCCTTGACAAATGAGCATTTGCATCACTGTTTGCGGGTAGCCCTCACTTCCTATGAACCCTCTTTCTCTTCCATTGCCCAGTCAAGGAAGTGCAATCTCTCTCATTAGTTGTGTGTATGTAGGCTAGGCCTGTCTGCCCCCTGCCCCCCCTGATGTTTGTGAGATATTAAGAGTGGACAATAAGATGCTGTGATTTGCTGTTGTTGCACAGACATGAAGCACTTTTTCTCAGCACTTAGTGCTCAGCTGCACTATAAATTAGTTTTTGTTCAAGTGTTGGTGTTGGTATGTTCAGATGCACATCATGCACTTGTTTATTTTTATTTTATTTTTATATTGAAATGTATAAGAAGAGATGTTGCAGTTGCACATAAATGAAGCACTTTTTCATAAGCTCAGATGCACTATACATGTGTTACAAGTGTTGGTGTTAGAATGTTCAGATGCACATCATGCACTTGTTTATTTGCAGTTGCACATAAATGAAGCACTTTTTGAAAAGTATACTACTTTTGCAATGTAGTTAAATAAAAGTTGTGAAAATGTGGTTGCGTGTTGTGTCAAGTGTACATATATTCATAGCACGGGGGAGGCGCCGTGGCAGTCCGGCCCCCGGCCCCTTGGGTTTCTGACAATGTGGCCCCCTGAACAATTTAGTTGAATAGCCCTGACTTAAGCTGATGTGGCCTCGATCGGAGTCTCCAGATTCATCCAGGGACATCCATCTTAATGGGCAGAATTTATGTTGGTTGAAATCAGATGATATTCTGGGCCAGATCTGACTTGGTTTGACTTGATCTGGCCACAATCGAGACGTCACTAATTCGACCGTGCTTGCTGGGAAGTAAATATCATACAATGTATAACATAATCAAGAGTACTGTACATTCAAGTAGTCCATTTTGTCGAGATAGAGACTAAAGTGGAGGGCAAGAGAGAGCGAGCTAAGAGAGAGAGAGAGGCGTGTGTGTGTGTGTGTGTGTGTGTGTGTGTGTGTGTGTGTGTGTGTGTGTGTGTGTGTGTGTGTGTGTGTGTGTGTGTGTGTGTGTGTGTGTGTGTGTGTGTGTGCAATCCTGTGCATGCCATTTGCTTATGTTTCATTTATCACATTCCCCAGGGCTGTAGAAGTGCTGTACCTATATGGTCCTATTAATGAATGACTTAGCTAGCAGATACAGCTGCTTTAGCACATTATAAATAGATCCTCCTGCATATTTTACATTTTAATACACATATATACTCTTATCAAAAGCCTTTAAATATCCATACCGCCTTCTATTATACAAAGTACTGAATCTTTTACCTCAATTATTGTGTGTGTGTGTGTGTGTGTGTGTTTGTGTGTGTGTGTGTGTGTGTGTGTGTGTGTGTGTGTGTGTGTGTGTGTGTGTGTGTGTGTGTGTGTGTGTGTGTGTGTGTGTGTGTGTGTGTGTGTGTGTGTGTGTGTGTCTGTGTGTGCGCGTGTGTGTGTGTGTGTGCGGGAGAGTATACTTGCATGGATTTTCTGTGTTGCAGAGATAGTGATATCTCTGCAGTTTAATTGCGTGCGTGCGTGCGTGCGTGCGTGCGTGCGTGCGTGCGTGCGTGCGTGAATGCGTACAGTATGTATGTGTGGGTCTATCTACTCGATGCGTGTAATCTCCTGCACCTCTATTCTTGGGAGCACCAAATGTGCTCCAAAGGGTGGAACAATAAGACATGGAAAAAGCAGACGCTGGAACATCCTGGTCTGGACATATAGCTGAAGAGTGAAATGCAAGGACCAGGTAAAAGAGAGAGTGCATGCAGGGAAAGCACTGAGGGACACATGCTACAGTATGGTTGTTATGGAATGAATACAGTCAAAGTAACTATCTTCCTCACAAATATAGCAATGCAAATCTGTGTGTGGGAATGTAGGATTAGTGTGTGTGCGTGTGCGTGTGTGTGCGTGTGCGTGCGTGTGTACGTGCGCGTGTCGGGGTTGCAAACCCCAAATCCATCCAGCCCCAACAAAGCGGCCACAGTATGAGCTCACTCCCTCTCCAGAGCCTGCACTTGGTGTAACGCAGGCTGGCATTTAGACTGGCAATGATTTACGACGCCGGATACTGGCACCCATCATGACGCCTCGCTGTGGGCCCATTAGGTAGGCAAGACCTCATTTGCATACATCTGCATATGAGTTACAGGAAACCCGTAACCTGTGACATCAGCGCATATCACCTCTGCATATTACGCACGCTCAAATGTAATCAGTTGAGAGAGTGGTTTAGTCTTATGAGTGGTTCCTGTGACACTGAAATGGTAACCATTATGTCAGTGAGCGCTGAGCGGTGGAACAACATGGAGCGTGTATACACAGTGATGTAGTTCTACTAAGAGTTAGTTCAAATTAGAAATAAGTAGTAGTTTGTATTATGGTTAATATTAATATTATACTATTTGAGTTTTCTTTATTTTGTAATTTTATTTATATGATTTGTCTGTTTTGTTTTGTTTTATGTTTTATTTTGTTCTGATTTCTGTGTCTCTAAGTGGTTGTCGTGAAATTTGACTTTGTACTATCTTGTTGTTGTACTATGCTG
>NC_136792.1:29884922-29889922 GCF_951216825.1 Electrona antarctica
AGTTCATGGAAAGTATAGCTCCGTGACAGAGCCTCATCTCATCCACTCCCACTGAGACCAGCGCCAATAATGTTCAAACACACGCGCGCGCGCGCGCACACACACACACGCACAGACATGCACGCCGCCTCACAACTCCATCATATCTGAGCAGATGCACACACAATGATCAGACCATGCAGACTTCTGGCTGTCTCTCACATCTCTCCTCCTCTCCACTCCTCTCCTCCTTGTTCCCTGTCTGCCCAGCAGGACAGGTTCAGGCTGAGGGCAAAGAGAGAGAGAGAGAGAGAGAGAGAGAGAGAGAGAGAGAGAGAGAGAGAGAGAGAGAGAGAGGGAGAGGGAGAGGGAGAGGGAGAGGGAGAGGGAGAGGGAGAGTGGGGGTGGGGGGGTTAAAGGGAGGGAGGAAGGAAGGGGGATAGGTACTGTATGAGGTGCAGCAGCAGTCTTCTAATGAGGTGCCTGGCTTCCACTGTAAACCACAACTAATAGCGATTGTGTGTGTGCGTGCGCGTGCATGTGCGTGTGTGTGTGTGTGTGTGTGTGTGTGTGTGTGTGTGTGTGTGTGTGTGTGTGTGTGTGTGTGTGTGTTTTATAACTGATTCTCAGCCATAAGGATATATTTCAGGTAGGCCCTCAACTAAGTGGCAAAACATTTATATTTGAATGATAACCTAACATAGCATTATATATATATATATATATACCATCCATCTTTAAGCGCTTGTCCGTAGTAGATGCCAGAACCATCTAAGCTGGCTTCTTTCCAAGTCAAGGAGCAGTGGTTCTACTCCGAGTCTCTCAGGTATGACGTACCTCCCAGTCAAGGAGCAGTGGTTCTACTCCGAGTCTCTCAGGTATGACGTACTTCCCAGTCAAGGAGCAGTGGTTCTACTCCGAGTCTCTCAGGTATGACGTACCTCCCAGCCTATCTCAAAGAGAGAAGCGGGCCACCCGTCTGAGAAGACTCTTGTATCCACAATCTTATTCTTTCCGTCATGACCCACACTTCATGACCATAGGTGAGAGTAGGAACGAAGATGCTCGGTATAACGATTAATAGGAAATTTATGTTGGTTTCATTTATCCAATCCAGAATAAGCATGCTCTGAACAAGGCAGCCAAAAGGCTGGCGTGTTAAGTGGTCAGATGGATGGATAGTGGGCCCTGATCCAGACAAGGTGGAGAACCACTGGTTTATTAAAAGAACAGGACTTGAAAGAGAGTGAAAGGAAGTGGAACATAAGGGAAATAGGGGAAGTTGATGTAAAAACATGTCAAAGCAGCACTCATCCGCTTCTGCACTCACTGACTGAGGAAGAATATGTAGGAAATGAGGGTTTTTAAGGTAAGGGAAGGTCATGAGTCAAAGGAAATTAGGGGGTTGACGTTTTTACATTCATGACATTTCACTTTCTTATCAAACTGTGGCAGGTAATAGCCTAATAGAATAACGCTTAAGCCATCCATTCCAAGCCACTTGAGGCGCGTCTGATATAACCTGCCAGAGGCAGTGAACACATTACTTCCCAGATAAGATAAGTCAAGCTGCTCCTTGTGTGTTGGTTAAATAGAAATGTGCTCAGCTCCCGTTTGCATAGTTCTCGTCTTAGTCAGAGGAGACGAGGGGAGGGGGAAATATGTGAGTCTAAAACTACTGTATAAAATATCCAAATACAAATCCATGCAAATCACACCTATGCCTTCACTGGTCTTCCACAGAGGACTGATCCTACCTGTGGTCCCTCTGCAGTCACCATGATAGACTCATTCATGCTCATTCATTTGTCATTCAGAGTGTGTAACACGAGACCATACAGTCAATACAGCATTGGTCTCATCCAGCACGGTCACTGACCAGCTGAGACAAAGCCAAATTGGTCGTTACTTACGTAGCTTCTTTGAATCGAAAGTGTAATTGAATTGACTCTTCATTATGTCTACTTTGAAGTGACACAGTGAACCACCAGCTGCTCCTAGGCACCCTAGCTGATCTAGGCATAGGCGGGACGGCGCTGAAGTGGTTCTCCTCCTACCTCTCTGACCGGACTTACCAGGTTTCTTGGAAAGGTTTGCTATCACCCCCCCCGCACCCTCCAAACTGGGGTCCCACAGGGATCTGTACTTGGTCCCCTCCTCTTCTCACTGTACACTAAATCCCTTGGCACCATCATCTCTGCTCACAATATATCCTATCACTGCTATGCCGATGACACACAACTGTTTCTATCCTTCCCCCCCCTCTGCCACCCAGGTAGAAGAGCGCATCACTGCATGCCTGGCTGACATCTCACAGTGGATGTCTTCCAACCACCTCAAGCTGAACCCAGACAAGACTGAGCTTCTGTTCTTCCCAGCTAAGTCCTGCCCTATGCGGGAGCTAACTATCTCCGTAGACAACGCCCTGGTAAAGTCTGTCCCGACAGCCAGGAACCTTGGTGTTGTCCTGGACAGTCAGCTCTCGTTCAAAACACACATCACAGCTGTCACTAGATCCTGTAGGTTTACACTCTACAACATACGACGAATTAGACCGTTCCTCACCCAGGAGTCAGCCCAGCTCCTAATCCAGACAACAGTCTTGTCAAAACTTGACTATTGCAACTCCCTCCTTACTGGCCTACCGGCATGTGCACTTAAGCCCCTCCAACTGATCCAAAATGCCGCAGCACGCTTGGTCTTCAACCAGCCAAAATTCTCACACGTCTCCCCCCCTTCTCCGCTCGCTCCATTGGCTCCCGGTCGCTGCCCGCACAGAATACAAAACTCTGATGCTGGCATTCAAAGCAACCAAAGGCATGGGCCCCCCCATATCTCACAAGTATGATCGTACCCTACAAACCCCTCCCGCTCACTCAGATCAGCCAACGCAGGGAAGCTGGAGGTACCTTCACTAAAAACGCCGGGACAACGCTCCACACGTCCCAAACTCTTCTCCCTTCTGGCTCCAAAACTATGGAATGCACTTCCCATTGCAGTCAGAACTGCAGCCTCACTCCCAATCTTCCGCCGTAGTCTGAAAACCCACCTCTTCAGACTCCACCATGGCCCGTAGCACTTGCCCTAGCCTAGCCCCTTAGATAGCACATTATGTAGACTTAGATAGTATTTTAAAACAGACTTATAGCTTGTTATGTAGACAGCTCTAGAATTGCACTTTATGTAGTCATAGCACTTTATAGTACACATGTATAATATATTATATAGTATAGTATGTATAGTTTACATAGATACTCCACTGTTACGTTCTTAGTTTACGCATGATTCATGATAACTACTTTTTATACATGTGATGTATGCCATGCTTTTTGTTATTGCTTAATGTAAGTCGCTCTGGATTAAGAGCGTCTGCTAAATGCCTAAATTGTAAATTGTAAATTGTAATTGCAATACTCTCTGTGTCTCCAGTCCTTTCCCCAGGTCTCTGTGTGCTGTCCAGCCTCCAGGGGATATACCAGATCATTCTAAGTGAAAGGTACGTCATAGCCAGGGTTAACTTGCCAAGTCTGCTTATTTCCTATAACCTTTGGCTTGTTTTTTTCTCCAGAGTTGCAGTTTTTTTTCTCTCGAGTTCACGGGTTGCGGTTTTTTTGGGCATGTTTTAAGAATTTGGTGGCTTGTTTCGAACAAGCCAACATATAAATAAATACCCATTGGTTTGGGGGAGTGTGAATCACATTGAGTGTCTGGTGTCTCTACTTATTAAGCCCTGGCTAAAGTATGTGTGTAAATAGTATAATAAATTACCAAAACATTAATTATTATAGACATACCTATTATTTATAATGATAAATGCATCGAATCTTTCAATTAGGATTATATGGCCACTAGACCGGTGCCCGGCTGTAAAGCACCGAGTCGGTATAGATGGAAGTTGGTGATCCATGCTCCACCCGGCCATGCAATACCCGTTGTACCCGCGTCAGAGTACCCGTTCCACCCATCTGTCTGCATGTGTCCCTTTTATGCCTATTATGTGGAGATTTCTGGATCTGTCTCTCTGTGTCCCTTTATTCCTATATATGGAGCTCTGTGTGAGGCATGCCCAAATATGGAGTGTTGTGATGTCAGAACAGGCCAGCTCCATATATGGACCCTGGGCAGGGGCCCTGTCCAGAGCCTGGGCAGAGGTTCTGGACAACAGTGGGTCCGACCGACTCGACACCGGTCACTGCAGTCCCTGTGGGGATGTGGAACGCGTGTGTCGAATTTGAAGTCGGTGGTGGACGAACGGTTTCCGAGTTACGTGGATTACAGCCATTCTTCCCAGCTAAGTCCTGCCCGATGCGGGAGCTAACTATTTCCGTAGACAACGCCCTGGTAACGTCTGTCCCAACAGCCAGGAACCTTGGTGTTGTCCTGGACAGTCAGCTCTCGTTCAAAACTCACATCACAGCTGTCACTCGATCCTGTAGGTTCACACTCTATAACATACGACGAATTAGACCGTTCCTGGAACGGTCTGGAATCATCCCAGCTCCTAATCCAGACAACAGTCCTGTCAAAACTTGACTATTGTAACTCTCTCCTTACTGGCCTACCGGCATGTGCACTGAAGCCTCTCCAACTGATCCAAAATGCCGCAGCTCGCTTGGTCTTCAACCAGCCAAAATTCTCACATGTCTCCCCCCTGCTCCGCTCCCTGCACTGGCTCCCGGTCGCTGCCCGCACAGAATACAAAACTCTGATGTTGGCATTTAAAGCAACCAAAGGTATGGCTCCCCCATATCTTACCAGCATGATTGAACCCTACAAACCCTCCCGCGCACTCAGATCAGCCAACGCAGGGAAGCTGGAAGTACCCTCACTAAAAACGCCGGGACAACGCTCCACACGTCCCAAACTCTTCTCCCTTCTGGCCCCAAAACTGTGGAATGCACTTCCCGTTGCAATCAGAACTGCAGCATCACTCCCGATCTTCCGCCGTAGTCTGAAAACCCACCTTTTTCAGACTCCATCATGGCCCATAGCACTTACCCTACCCCCTTAGACAGCACTTC
>NC_136792.1:29894922-29926905 GCF_951216825.1 Electrona antarctica
TGCGTGTGCGTGTGCGTGTGCGTGGGTGTGTGTGCGTTGTGCAGTTCAGCGGGTGCTTGGTTCGGGGGGAGTCTTGGCATGCAGGAAGGTGGATGAGCAGAGAGAGAGGGAGGGTGCAGGTGATGACCCGGCGCTGTGGGGACTTAGCCGAGTGCGTGATGCCAAATCACTCTTTTGACAAATGGAGCGGTGTGTATTTCACTTTATTAGACAGCGCTCTCTCCACCACAACGGAGCCAAACAGAGCGCATATTGTGTGTGGATGCCGCAGTAGACCTGGCTTTGTGCTTTTGTACACAGTAAAATCCTGCGTGTTAATTTATCTCTCAGAGATGGTTCAAATGGAACCAAAGGGACCTGTTAGGACTCTCAGAGGACCCAAAAGCTGAACAAGTGATGCCAGTGAGGGTCCAACAAGTCCGTCTAATGTCTGTTCTCTTACAATATGGGTTCTGACAGTTTTCTTCTCGAATGTCCAATTCCTAAATCGTAACGTAAGCAGTGCTCTGCTTGTTGTTGCAAATTCCCGTGATTTATTAATTTGCCTAATTAGAAGTAATGACATTTTGATGAAACGCACACATACGCAGTCACCAAACATGCATACAAACCTACTTTTTACATGTACTGACAGTCAGACACACACTCGCGCACGCACACACGCATGTGGAAACCGCGGCAGTAAAACCCGCCACGTCCCTGAGTGCCCCCATCTGAATTCCCATCACACATGCACAACAGACAACGCTCTTGACGTGTATGACATGGCACGGCCGTATAGCATTTTTATTTTTCTGCTGTCCCAAACAAAGCCCATTACTCACGCAACCAAACCTCCCCCGATCGTAAAAGCATACGGGGGTTGCAGGCAGAAATGAAAGGAGAGTCACTGCTTTATGGCGGTGTGTGAGCAGTAAATCGCCCAGGTCGTCAAAATGGAGGGGCTGTAGGAGGACTTTCCCCGATTCTGGGGTCTGCACTCCCAGACAAAAGACCACCACATTCCTCAGAAACCATGAGGGGACCCTTGTTTCTAGGGGCCCGATCGCCCACATGCGCGTGGTCTGTGGATTGTTGATATTTCATAAATCCACTGCTGGTGAAAGTGTTTTTCCTCATATGATGTGCAGCAGTACAGTACATAACTGTACACATAAAGTAGTACATCCTCGCTGTCGGGTTGAAACCTTGTGTGTCCTAAACTGGGACTTTTCGGGAAATGCAGGGAGCGAAAGTCGTGACACGTTTATATCGGCTATTTTCATTACTTTAGCTTGACCCTCTTGTATGACGATGACGTAGCGATTTAAATTAACGTTGAAAAGTGGAGATAGGAGGTTTCTAGCTGACAACGATGATATGCTGTACGCATGCACACTTTTTAATCATTTATTTATGTCCACATAAGAGATACAATACAAGGACACAAATATCTACAAGGTGCTGTACAGAGTGCAATCAGCAAATCCCGGACAAATACCCACACACCCTTCAGGGGTACAAGTAACAGCGTCTTCGCCATATTTGGCGGCTACCGATAGTGGAAGAGATTGCACAGAATTTCGCCTCTTACAACCAAACTGTGTACGTGTCCTAGGCTGCCGAAGATAAACACAAGTAGATTGCACCTATAGCCTAGCCCTAGTTCAATGATGGTCTGGAGGAGCGGCTGGTACTTAATGACTTTGGTCATAAAGGCTTCCTCTAAGCTAGAATCAAAGGTGCAGGCCATTTCAAGAATGAAAACTGATCTGTTCTCTTCATTGACTACAACAACATCTGGTGTGTTAGCAGAGATATGTGCAAAAATGTCAGTATTTTCAGTTGAAACATGGAAGGTTTGACACAGGAATGTTTGTACATTCTCACATTCTCAAATGTTTAGATATGTCCTTTGTTATGAGATCAACTATTCTGTCGTGGCGTGCTATGTAAAGCCCTGTATAGGCATACCAGCCATTCAGAATGTGTGACATGGTTTCTGTAACAAGCCCTGTGGTGTGATGCAAGCAATGAGGTGCATGGGTGGAGGGAAACCAGAGGGAAAGGTTGAGTTTGGTGGGAAGGATCTGTAGCCTGGCTTTTACTGTAAAGGTGATAATGTCCTCATTGAGAGCAGTGTTCCTTATACATGAATGGGAAACAGAATGATCAGCATGGGGAAGGCAAGCCAGTTTCCCCTGGAGTTTGAGTCCAGTCCAGTGTTGTTGTTGCCGGTGTTGGAACATATCATCTGCGTAGCCCTGTACTGGGTTAGGTGAAATCACACCGTGGGGGGCACACACACACACACACACACACACACACACACACACACACACACACACACACACACACACACACACACACACACACACCCTGTGAAGTGAGGGGCGCTCTTACATCATCATCTCATTCCGGCCAATCACAATTTGTGTGCTCACCTTCGTCTTCAATGTTTGTGTTTTCACAATGTTTGTGTTTACACAAACACTCAAAGCTGGCCATTCATTGTCAATAGCATTCAATGTCTGTGTTAACACAAACAAACACAAGCTATAGCGCCCCTCAAAAAGGTAGTCGACGAACATCTTTTGCCAAAGTTGTATTCAACGGAAATCAACACTGTCCGTTGTCACAGTAGGTAGTGCAGTAGCCATTATCATAGCACTTATCATAGCACCTTATCATAGCACTTATCATAGCACATTATCATAGCACTTATCATAGCATTATGTCTTCTAGGCCATGTATGACGTCAGTACTATGACATCATATTGAGGACATCAGGAATCTCCATCCTAATCTAAACTAGAGCTGGGCTCGGCCCGACCCGGGCCCGACACTCCACAGCTTTGTGTCCAACCCGAATTGAGCCCGACCTTAATTATTAAAATATGCGTCCGACCCGGGCCCGATACCGCCGTTTTTTTGTTTTTAGGAAGGCACTTTAATTATTACACTGACAGCAAGCATGTTATTGTTATAATGTACAGCTTGCCTTTACCTGACTGTTAAGTTTAGACATTATGCCACACTGTGTCTTGTACCATGAAAGGGGACCATTTTATATCTATAGCCTACTACTACGCTGATTTATAAATAGTATAACACAGCGCACCGCGCACGTGCACAACAAACACACACACATACACATGACACACACACACAAGCACTCGTGCAGTCTTACCAGCATTGATGATTGATTTGACATCGGCATTTAATCCACACAGCGGGCAGCGTAGGCTACTTTGGGACTGTTCGTGCAAAGTTGCAAACTCTTAATAAAGTAGCCCTATTCAATCAAACAATCAGCGCCAGCGACAGGCTATTCAATATTATTGGTAGCCTATTTGCCATGGTCCGTGGGCATGGATCCAGTTACTCATACTCAACTGTTCACTGTTTAACAGCTAATAAATCTTATTTATATGAATCCAACCATCGAGGTTTACATGTTGTCATGGAGGACGAGGATCGCATCCACCGTGGGTGAGTTTAACCTTAGGCTAATGCCGTCCTCCTCTCCTTAATGGTTCTTCCAGCTACGCCCCATATGTGACCTCATTCTGTAGATCCTACAGAATTATCTGGACACGCACACACATCCGCTGAATCAAAGAGATTCAGTGTCAGTGACAACATACTATTACATACATTGCTACTGTTTATAGTCATCAAACTGTAATTCTAATACCTTTTTCATTTTTCTATCCTGGTGCGGACAAATACATGAGGTGTGTATGGACCGAGGCATACTCTACACACAACATTCAAAGACACACGTTCACACTTTGTGAAGCAGTCATCTTCCCTCCATCGTTATCTCTCGAGTCTAGTCTACTCATTAGCTGTGCTTGCTAGGTGACCATAAGTGCTGAGAGCATGCTTTGTGGAGGAACAGTGTGAATGTATTCACAGAACTTGAATGGCTCATGTATGAATTATGCATGAGTTCTCAATGTGGCGCGGCACCACAAGGCACAGATTTAAATCGCTAGGTGTTCACTTGGACTGTAGAATTTGACTGTTTATCCCCTTGACTTCGCCAGTGGTTCTCAAAGTGTTGTCCGCAGGTTCGAGGGGGTCCCCATGTCAATATATCATCACAATAATTTTAACCACTTTATGACGTCATGGCGGCAACTGATTATTATTTTTTTAATCCAAAATGAGTTAATAGCACAGGCAGATTCTTCACATACTAGAGCATGTCTGAAATAAATGTCAGAGCTGAAATCGACATTTATATGAAATAATTGCTTAAACGTGTAGCTATTGTAACCTTTCAAGCCTGTTTTCTCAACTCGCTGTTTTCTGCAAGACATTACTCTATATGCCATGGGCTCCATTTTCGTCACCGCTAAACCCCTTATCCCTGAACTTCTTTGCCTTTTTTTACTATTTGGAAAAACATTTTTGAATAGTTCAACTAGCCAATCTACATTGACACGTTGTGAGTTTGTAGACTGGCCATTTTAACTATTCAAAAATGTTTTGCAAAATAGTAAAAAAGGCAAAGAAGTTTAGGGATAAGGGGTTTAGCGGTGACGAAAATGGAGCCCAATATCTCCAAAACTGGTGGGTCAAAGTGAACAACCAATATGTCAATTTGAAGCTATGACTCCCTGCTTCCATATGACATGAAAACGAAAATTAAAAAACAATCCAATGACTTGTGCACATTGAGCTTGCACAGCCGCTATTTTTTTTTAAGTCAATAATTTGGGGGTTGTTGACCTGAAAATGTTTGAGAACCTGGTCCCCTGCCATAAGCAGCCCTCCCTGTCCTCCACCGTCTTTCTGCCTCTGCCTGGAGGACACGTCTTTCTGCCTCTGCCTGGAGGACACGTCTTTTAACACCCAACGCTGGGGTAATGTTTACCAATGCAACAGAGCTGCAAAACACACAGCACTGCCTTTCGTTTTGATCAATATATTCATGTGCCGCTGTGAACCACAGATAAACAGATGAGTAAATAAAGACTTTGCCTGAAAGAAAATGGAGTGCTAATCCATCACTGGAATTTGTTTCTCATTTTAGGAAACCGAAGAGCGAACAAGTAATAAATGCGGTACAGAAGGAAGGGATTAATTTCAATACCATGAGAGGAATCTGATCATGAGCTATTGGGTTCTGGTGAGGTCCAATAATTATTCTTAAAAACAATAGTGATTATTACGAATTAATGGTTGGATTACAACCATGAATTAATATTTCAAAGAGGAAATTAATTATTACTTACATAGAATTATAGACAATAATTTTCATTAATTTCAGGTGCATGCATATACTGTATGTCAGACATTCAGAAACTCTCCACGTTTGTCTATTATTCACTATGCAAGAATAAAAACTAAAGCAGTTCTTGGTGTGTGCGATCCATCACTGTTATTTCTATTGTCTGTGGGTTTTATAAATATTTAACCAATGAAAGGTTTAAAGTTTAACATCCGTTGTAAGTTTGTAACACTGCTTCCCTTTCCTGAAAAGTTACAGCTTTGGACATACAAGGTCTCTCCCCGACAGCGACGGGAGACAAGAATAAAGTGTAATGTTTTCAGGTCAGCTTGGCATTCTGCACGCTCAATCAATGGAAAGTTCCTTTCCACTCCACTCCCATTAGCTTGTTGTCCCCTAAGAGACTGGCTCTGCATTTCTTAAGTATCATTTGTTTCCAACACACAATGGCACATTGTACGAGCTGACTGACACACCTGTTGTACAGGTCGCCAAGGTCGTGACCTTGGGGAGAGGGCAAGAGGAAGTGAGCAGCGGTAAGAGGCAGGGTGAAAGCCACCCTCCTGGCTCTCATATCGTCTCGTGTTTTCTCTGTGTTGTGAGCTTCACCTTCTACTTCTTGCAGGGTCATTCCTCATAATGCTGCCCGGATTGACTTTCTGGGCGGTAAATTTGTGAGTGTTAACTCTGTCAGTGTTAAACACATGAACTCCGGTGTCCCTTTTCCATGGCCATGTCGCTATGGATATTAAGAAACTGTCTTATCTGCTTAATTTATATTGTTATTGTAAAAGTTCCAGATCTGCAAGCTCACAAGAGTTGCATAGTGACACATTGTGAGCTTGCAGACCTGCTATTTTTCGTCGTATGACTGTGTCAGGCTTGGTTAAATTAGCACTCTGAATTTTACAATTTTATGCAAGGCTTTCTGTGTGAAGACTTATGTTTGCCTCTTTCAGTGCACAGACACACATGCACGCACACACATGCATGAGGATATATGAGCACACGCACAGATCCAATGCACGCACCCCCATACCCCCCCCCCCCCCCCACACACACACACACACACACACATACAACGCTCCACATCTACACATTTGAGCATTTTCACAGGGGCTAGTACCATAATCCACCTGGCTTTGGGTCTCAGCTTCCCAAATGCCGACATGAGAGATGGCCATAACTCACACACACACACACACACACACACACACACACACACACACACACACACACACACACACACACACACACACACACACACACACACACACACACACAGGGTGCTACTCAGGGGGGCTTTATTCGGCGAGCCGTTGGCGCGGCCGGCATTACATGAAAGGTCAAAACACTGAGTTTCCATTTTAGTCGTCCTTCTGCTGCCGGTAGCACGCTGTGCACCAAATAAATTGGGGGATTGTCTGTCAGCCCGCCTGTTTGATTTCCTTGGATGGTTGAGAGTGTTTTGCTTGGAGGTTTGGAGCGGCCCACAGCTCACACACCCCCCACACCCCCACAACCCACCCCCAGCCCTTTGAAATTTCATTTTAACACCTAGTGCAAGGAAACTGTCTGTCATTACCTACAGCAGGTTAGCGCTCAAGTGTGATCCTGTAAATGGGTTTGAGAGAGCTATAGTGAAATATGGGCAGGCTTGTGAACCATAAGAAACGTGTGTGCAAGTGAGGATATGTGTGATTGCACACGCATTTCTGTGTTTGAATGCATACAGTATAATGTGTGTGCGTGTGCGCGTGCGTGCGTGCGTGCGTGTGTGTGTGTGTGTGTGTTTAGTCATCTTTGCATTCGGTGATTCCTAACAGATGGTCCTGGTAGAGCAGCCTTTCTTCGAGATCCATCTCAACGTTATATTTATTATAGTGTTATTTTTTGTACTCTTGTTCCACCACATGCTATCATAAGCTATATGACAGACAGACATCATTGGACATGTAGGACCCACACGGGACACAGGGTGTTTTTATATTTAATTGTTCTTCCACTATTTTATTTATTTGAAATGATATACCTGTGTGTGTGTGTGTGTGTGTGTGTGTGTGTGTGTGTGTGTGTGTGTGTGTGTGTGTGTGTGTGTGTGTGTGTGTGTGTGTGTGGGTGTGTGTTTGTCTGTGTGAATGTGTGTGAGTGTACTTAGTATACCTGTGTATACGGTACAGCACGTGTATACATCTCAGATTTATGTGCACGTTTTCGCGTGCCAGAGGAAGAATCTGTGTGTGTGTGTGTGTGTGTGTGTGTGTGTGTGTGTGTGTGTGTGTGTGTGTGTGTGCTGTGACAACATACCGTGCAAAAAAGCCAGGGGTCTATTTTTAAATGAACTGAATTCCACCAAGTGGGCACACCGCTCTCCCTCCATTCTCTCTCATTTTTTTCCTCTCTCTACTCAATCTTTGTCCCCATGGACGTGTTAATCACTGTCACACAGACCCTGGTTACTCCTTTATTTAGACTGCAGAGACAGGGAGAGAGAGAGAGAGAGTTAAAACTGCTTTATAAATAATAGTTTATAATAAATATAAATTTAGAAGTCAATTCCGTTCAGTTCAGTTCACGCTTATCCCTCTCTCCCTCTCTCTTTCTCTCAGTCAACTTGTCATCGAAAGGAAACGTGGATATAAAGGAACAGGCCAGCTCATCTCTGATTTAAGAGATGTGAATAAATGGATGGATGGAGGCTAATCATTGCCCATCCTCATGTGATGCAGTGATGACAACTACTTTATATCTCGCTTTATATTTTTTTAAGTGCGTGAGAGAGAGAGAGAGGGGGGGGGGGGGGTGGGGGGAGACAGAGGTGTATGCGAATTGATATAATTTTACACAGCGACGAGTCGCGTATCAACTCGGCTCATTATGTTTTAGCGTGCGCTCGCGAGAGAGATAGAGAGAGAAAGGGAGAGAGACAGTCTTGCGATTGAGAAAGGCCGCCATAGGCAGACCTGGCTCCCAAGAGAATACAGACTATGCACCCACTGCACACAAAAAAGGTATAGAGACTAGAGACTGAGCTACACTTCCTAATCGTCTGCCCATGCACTGTACCAAGACATCAGAGACATACTTCCCACAAATGGTTATGTCCAAATGAATGCAACAACATTGGAATACTGCTGTCAACTTTCAAATGTATTTAAGATAACGTCTCCTGTGGATGTATAACTATCTCTGACAGAAAATGCACAATCTTTTTTATAGTTTCACAAGATAGTGTTACTCAAAGTGTTAATGTAACACAGCTCTGTTTACACGTTTACAGTACAGTACAGTACAGTACAGTACAGTACAGTACAGTACAGTACAGTACAGTACAGTACAGTACAGTACAGTACAGTACAGTACAGTACAGTAGGACGTTATGTAACGGACTACTTTTATTGGTAACGGAATAACCTAACCTAATTTAGTAGTTAGTTACTTAGTTACTTTTCCAAAAAAGTAATCCCGTTACTATAATGTGTCCCTGTTCATTTTGTTGGCAAGATTTAAAAAATAATAACGCCCCGACTGCCCGCGGAGTCTATTTCTCCTTCTGTGTGATTTATCTTCCCAAGCGCAGCGTATAGTATACTATACCATGTACTATACATCCTGCGTCTACTACATCCTGTAAGTTCACTTAAGAAATAAAAGTATTGTTACAATTAGCTTTTATTTTGAAGAGGAAGAGGAAGTTGTTTCGGTTGTAGCCAGCTGCCATGACAGTCAGGCCTCGCCGACTAGAAGTGCCTGCGGTGGTGGAATAATAATAACAACATGCTTTTAGCCAAAGTTCATAAAAAACGCATGCGTCTTTGACTTAGACAACGTAGGCTAAACACTTCATCATCATCAACAACAGGCTGTTGTTGATGCCCCCCCCAAAATAACAGGTTACAGCCTACAGGATTCTCATTCTGTTACTGTCACTGCCTGCAAGGATGGCCGCCGTGCCATTTCTTATAGACTATCTAGTTCATACGTGGGTCGTAGGTCCATGGTGGTGGTGTTGTTGTTGTTCATGTCTGAGAGACAGGTCCTTGTACAGTACGAATATAGTCCGAGTTCAGTACAGTACAGTACAGTACAGTACAGTACAGTACAGTACAGTACAGTACAGTACAGTACAGTACAGTACAGTACAGTACAGTACAGTACAGTACAGTACAGTACATTTGATTTAAAAAAATATAAGGTTTTCTTCATTTCCTGATAAATTAATTCAACTTTTTCATATGCTGAAAATGGAACATTTGGGTGTTAGCTGGTTTCTGCCTGACACGCAGCAGCGATATGCATATGGAGAGAGGAAAAACAAACACCCATGACACTGGTGACAGACTTGAAATAGACAGACTGAGAACAATTAGCTTTGTATGAAAGCTTCCTAAAGACTGATTTACACTTTGTCGTACCACACAGCATGAATGAGGCATTAGTGTGGGAGTCTGAGAGATATCCGTACATGTCTGAGAGTGTGTGTGTGTGTGTGTGTGTGTGTGTGTGTGTGTGTGTGTGTGTGTGTGTGTGTGTGTGTGTGTGTGTGTGTGTGTGTGTGTGTGTGTGTGTGTGTGTGTGTGTGTGTGTGTGTGTGTGTGTGTGTTTGTGCGTGCGTGCTTGCGTGCGTGGATATGTGCTCAGACGGCCATCAGACAGACGGGATGGATGTTCTCCAGAATGGCTCTATGCTGTTTTTGTCTTCTGTTAATTAGCTGCATCCTCTCGTTAATCTCTCGTCTGTAATGAAGGATCACACACAGCTGGGGTAGTCAGACTGACAGAGAGATCATAGACAATAAAATGCTAATTTGTATGTTTTCTTCTCCTGCCCTTGCATGCACTTAAGCTCTCTGGGATTTTGCAAACAAACTCCCACCCACACACACATGTACATTCTAGCACACATTGTAGTGTAAATCAACCACCAAAAGACGAGATGCAATATTTTCAGCAAGGTCCTCTCAAAGAGAGTTCAGGCATGTGGGTCAGGTTGTGTGTTTAATGTGCTCTTAACCTATAATTCCATCTGGGAACAGATTGAAAAGCTGTTGCTAAGCCAGCAGGGTTTTTACGTGGTCTCGGGTTCTCAGTGTATTCATCACTTGGCAGATCCACAAGTTGTTTTCAACCCCTGATACCTTTAACTTAAAATGTAAATTTTTAAAGCCAATGGCCCTGTCCCATGAGAATGTTCAAAAAGCTCTTTGCGCTTGGCTCAAGCTCCCTGGGTTGTGTATTAAAAGCTAAAATGCATAAAATTCTCCACACACCTGGAGAGGCTAGTGCATGCATACACTGAGAGAGTCATGTTCTTTGACTTTTGCAGTGACCGGTGCCTGGAAGCCTGGGTTACAGACTGCCTCAGTGTGTCAGACTGCATGGCAGCCTGTTAGATGTCCTGGTGATCTAGACCACGGAATCATGCTGTCACGTTCACCCCACGTTCAACTCAGGTACGAGCCTCCTCCTACTCATCCATTGTCAACTGCATCACAAGGCATGGCAACAAACTGAACAAGTTGGTGAGGAAGCTTCATAGCTTCATAGTTGAAAAGGACAGTCTGGAGGTGATTGTGGAGGGGAGGATGAGGAGGATGAGGAGGAAGCAGAAAGCTATCTTCTCCAGATGGCTTTCTGCTTCCTTCCATTCTCTCTACATACAAGGACCTGTCCAGGATGAGGAGCATGTCACCCCCTCACACAGACTATTATGTACATTGTGCATTGACATGTAGGATAGGACTTGATAACCTTTGATAGACATAGAATTGTTTTCCGACATTATAGTATGTCAATTTGATGATGGGACACGTTAGAACAGTTTATTACACGTCTTGGTTGAATGCTTGATTCTGATTGGTCAATCGCCGAATTCAGCGATGTGTTATTTCTGGATAACAGACCGCTCTGATAGATAAATCACCCTGCCATACATTATCCCTTACGTATACAGTGTAGTGTGGTGTTTTACGGTTTCATGGTGAATAGTTTCATTAAAATTAATGAATTAATTATTATGGAATGTTGACGTTTTTGGCATCATGACTTGATATTCTGATTTGTTGTTTTAACAATTTTTGAGTGGTGCAACCACTCCAAGGAACAGCAATGTCCGTGTTAACCTATGTGTTCGTTCACCTATGTGACTATGTGACTATGAGTAGCAGTAGGGGCAAAAGTGGCGCTGTTGTGCCAGAAACAGAGAGAGAGATAGTGCTGCACTGTTGCCTGCTAATGAGAGACAGAGAGGGGGGGGGGGGGGGAATTGCACCACTCAGTTCACACAGGTGTGATTTTTTTCTATTAATCACTTAATGACATTTCTGTGACAAAACTCAGTTATGGGATGATGAGAAAACATTGACATCCTGGTTTTAAAATGAGTTCCTTGACCCAGTTTAATAGGCACATAATGAGGGACATGCCTCTGGTTGCCATAGCAATAGCTAATGCAATTCCCCAGAGAGCCCTGTCTACCTATATGGTAAGATAGCAGCCAATGCAGACATCCGCAAGGACCCCGAGGAGAGCTGGGTCAAAAATAAACGTCCTATACGTTGACTTGCAGCCATCTGAATTCAGTTAATTCAGGGAGACATGGAGAGGTAAACGATATAGTCTAATTGGATGTAACGTGATTTAGAAACTTCTGAGTGCTAGCGCTAAATGAACCGCAGGCTGAAAATGATTTTGTGTCCTTCTGTTCCCAGGTATACAGCCCAGGCAGTATTCTGCCTATGTTCTCTATTGGTCTTTTATGGCTACTTTAATGGACTGTAGGGGTAGTGTCATGAGTTCAAACAGGGCTAGCGAGCGTACCGGCCAACCCAAGCATAAACCATTGAATTCAATTATCCTAATGCTAACCTCATTGTGACCAAGCGCTGACTTCATCAATATGTGCTGTGTTCCTGTAGTATAGAACGCTCAGTGCTAAAGGGGACAGTTGTTTGTTTTTCAGATTACATCTACATGCAACTGTATGCATGTTTCTTTGCATCTGTGCACATGCATCTGTGCACATGCATGTGTGATTTTTGTGTGTGTGTGTGTGTGTGTGTGTGTGTGTGTGTGTGTGTGTGTGTGTGTGTGTGTGTGTGTGTGTGTGTGTGTGTGTGTGTGTGTGTGTGTGTGTGCGTGCGTGCGTGCGTGCGTGCGTGCGTGCGTGCGTGCGTGCGTGCGTGCGTGCGTGCGTGCGTGCGTGCGTGTTGTGTACGTACATGCGTGCGTGCATGACTGTGTGCACTTGCTGAAGCTCATATGTTTTAGCCAGCACCCACACATATGTGAGCACTGAGCAGTGATAGGAATCTTATTGTTCCATATAGCTGCATTGAACTGAGCCAGTCTCTCTGTCTCCCTCAATCTATTCTCCATTCTCTGAGCATCACTCCGAGTCCCAAACCATTCCATGATGGATGGCTGCGGTGTCGGCCGAGGTGCATGCTTTCTCTTTCACTCTCATTCTCTGTCTTTTTTTCTCTGTATTCTTTGGGATGAAAAACTTCTTTCAAAAAAAGAAACGAAGTGAAGTGTAACGAGTGTTTCAGGGGCTGATAGCCGAGCGCTCAGATTGAATCACCTGCTGCCCGCTCCCCTGTCACCTAGCTCCCCTGTCACCTAGCCTCTTCTCCTGCTGCCCGCTCCCCTGTCACCTAGCCTCTTCTTCTACTGCCCGCTCCCCTGTCACCTAGCCTCTTCTTCTACTGCCCGCTCCCCTGTCACCTAGCCTCTTCTTCTACTGCCCGCTCCCCTGTCACCTAGCCTCTTCTTCACCTGCTGCCCGCTCCCCTGTCACCTAGCCTCTTCTCCACCTGCTGCCCGCTCCCCTGTCACCTAGCCTCTTCTCCCCTGTCACCTAGCCTCTTCTTCTACAAGCTGCCCGCTCCCCTGTCACCTAGCCTCTTCTTCTACAAGCTGCCCGCTCCCCTGTCACCTAGCCTCTTCTTCTACAAGCTGCCCGCTCCCCTGTCACCTAGCCTCTTCTTCACCTGCTGCCCGCTCCCCTGTCACCCTGCTGCCCGCTCCCCTGTCACCTAGCCTCTTCTTCACCTGCTGCCCGCTCCCCTGTCACCCTGCTGCCCGCTCCCCTGTCACCTAGCCTCTTCTTCTACAAGCTGCCCGCTCCCCTGTCACCTAGCCTCTTCTTCTACAAGCTGCCCGCTCCCCTGTCACCTAGCTGCCCGCTCCCCTGTCACCTAGCCTCTTCTTCACCTGCTGCCCGCTCCCCTGTCACCTAGCCTCTTCTTCTACTGCCCGCTCCCCTGTCACCTAGCCTCTTCTTCACCTGCTGCCCGCTCCCCTGTCACCTAGCCTCTTCTTCTACTGCCCGCTCCCCTGTCACCTAGCCTCTTCTTCTACTGCCCGCTCCCCTGTCACCTAGCCTCTTCTTCTACAAGCTGCCCGCTCCCCTGTCACCTAGCCTCTTCTTCTACAAGCTGCCCGCTCCCCTGTCACCTAGCCTCTTCTTCTACAAGCTGCCCGCTCCCCTGTCACCTAGCCTCCCCTGTCACCTAGCCTCCCCTGTCACCTAGCCTCTTCTTCTACAAGCTGCCCGCTCCCCTGTCACCTAGCCTCCCCTGTCACCTAGCCTCCCCTGTCACCTAGCCTCTTCTTCTACAAGCTGCCCGCTCCCCTGTCACCTAGCCTCCCCTGTCACCTAGCCTCTTCTTCTACAAGGCGCTCTATCCCTTTATTCTCGCTGTCTTTCTTTTTTCTTTTTTCTTATGAGCTCAGTTCTCAATACTTTTATTCCCAGGCAGTCTTTGTGTCGGTGGCCACCCTGCTCTGCCTCTATCTCTGTCTGTCTGACTCTGTGTCTGTCTAGCAGACAGTGATCAGGGGGATTGGAACCCTGTTCTCTCTGATAAGCAAGCCTAGCTTGAAGCTGATGGAGTGTTGCTTCTCCATCACGACATTGCACAGAGATGGAGGTGGAGGAAGAGAGGTGGGTGGTTGGGGGATGGGGGGGTGTGGGGTTGACTTGATTAACCCTAGTCTTACTGGTCCAGATTGCAACCTAATCCACATCACCCTGTCGACCCTACCCCCACAGCACACACGCGCACACACACCCACACCTGCTTAATGCACACAAGTACACACACACACGTCACACATACAGACACGCACGCACGCACGCACGCACGCACGCACGCACGCACGCACGCACGCACGCACGCACGCACGCACGCATGCACGCACACACCATACTTTCCCAATCATCTTATGTGCCAAGTTATAGAAAGACAGGGAGATGGACAAATACCAGAGACTGGAGAAAGTGGTGTGCTATGGAGATTGTGTGTGTGTGTGTGTGTGTGTGTGTGTGTGTGTGTGTGTGTGTGTGTGTGTGTGTGTGTGTGTGTGTGTGTGTGTGTGTGTGTGTGTGTGTGTGTGTGTGTGTCAGGGTCACAGGTCAGGATATCAGGTGGGACCAGCAGTGTGTCCACTGCCTCTGGATAAGGAGCCATTGAGTGGTCAAGTAGCTGACCTCGCCACCCGCCAGGGACCCTTTGGCCCGGAGCTAAGATTAGTCTGCTGGGGATGATAAAGCTCCACGACAATAACACACTGGACAATCACTAAGGATTATGCTCCTACACAATGCCAGGTGAACAGAGATTTACAGACCACTTGAAGGTAGTGTTTCCCAATCATAGGGACGTGTGTTTCAAAAGGAAAAATGCAACATGACACATTGCGAGCTTGTCGGTTGCCTTTTTTCACCATTTTCGAAGAAGCGCTTAAGTGACTAATTCATAATGTATTTTGGTATGTTTGATTTGAGTTGGTGTGAGGCACCACATTTCTCTCAAGCTGGAAAGGGGAAATCCCTGATTTAAGGTTTCTGCAGCCTCTAAGTTGTTACAGACAATTATTTATCAGACACAGGACTACACAAGCAAGAGTATTCATTTAACTCTGGGAACCCTGCGGTGTTCTGTTCTACAAGGAAATAAATCATTGAACATTTGACGTTAGCTCGATGTAGACAACATGATCTTGGGTGAATGTGGGGATTCCTGCTAGCCTCATCAGGGGAGCTCTGAAGACAGATGTTGAGGCTGTGACTTGTTTGAAGGCGGCCGTGTTTTACGAGGTGACGAACAGAGGATTCATAAACAGAGAAGCTCCGCTGCGTCTCTAACGCCCCCAGACGCCCTGACCTTGTGCTCCACTCCTCCGTTCTTCCATCCATCCCTCCCCGACGCACACAACTTGGCCTCCAGCCTGTCGGACCACAATTAAAGCAGTCGAACGTGAGTGTCATAATAGAAGAATGTAAGGAGATTAATTGACTGAGATGGTAAGTGGTTATTTGATGGCGCCAACGGGACAAAGTTGATATATTTGTTCCTTTTTCCAATAGGTTTTACAAGTTGCCTCTCTCTTCCAGGCAGTATAAAGGAAGGTCAGCTGCAGTTTGTATGACTTGGTTCACTATATTCCCAATGTGTGTGTATTCCCTAATAAGTATGTTAGGCCAATTACCTATAAAACAAAAAATGACTGATGCTGTTTCCACACTGTTTCTGAAACTCTCATCTATCTATCTGTCTTACTACATACTTGATTCATCTCCTTTTTATTTGCCCTCTTTTCAACTGTTTTTTAGCTTTCCTTTCTTATTAGTTTAGTTTTTCAGATTCCCATTCATTTCCAACACATGCTGAAGATGAATGATTGGGAAAATAATTCTGCCTGCATGTCTGACTGTTGTTTTTTCATGTTGTCGACAAAAACTGTCAGGATGACTGGAGTGAGCCCAACGTTTTCAGACAGGACACATTTTTGATGCATGTTGTCATTGCCTCACACTTCCCTGTCATTTATGTCCTTTCACCGTTATTTCTGTAAGCTGTCCATCAACACTCCAAGGAGGTCAAGACTACCCTGGAAGCCTCACGATCGATACGCTCAGATTGAGACAGCTTGAGAAGGTCTTCCATGCTTTTTTCCCCACTGACTTTCAACCGGTTATCTTCCTCCACTCTCTCCCTGTATGTTTTCCTCCCCGCTGGTCGATGGGATATTTTCCTGTGCGTCGTAACAGCCAGTCTGGTAGCCTGCCTCTCGAATCGTCTTTCAACACAATGGTGGAACAGCAACAATCAACTAGAGAATTTGGAGAAGAAACTCTTTAGTCTCCTGTTGGCTGAAGCGAATGAGGATTAAAGCTGAAGCGTTTGGACTGTGGATTATGATATTGTGTGGACTTGACTCGAGGATGCACTTCTGAGCAGCAACACAAAAAACAGTTAATTGCAGCGTCGATCTGTGTGGGTGACGCCCCTTTATGATTGGCACAGAGAAGGAAAGGGGGTTTATCGCTCCAGATCAGGGAATTGACTTATGTCACAGTGGGAGCCAATCAATCAAAAGGGACAAAATGACAGTATGGTGTGGTGGGGGGTTAAGCCAGCTTGAGGGGCCCACACTTCATCTGAAGGTTTAGTAATTAGATTGCTTGACAAAAGGTTGTGGGACGTGTGTGTGTGTGTGTGTGTGTGTGTGTGTGTGTGTGTGTGTGTGTGTGTGTGTGTGTGTGTGTGTGTGAAAGAAAGAGAGAGAGAGAAAAAAGGTGGTGTTGTCAGATCGTTCTCTGTTAACATGGCTTTAATTTCCTCCCTTTGTTTGACTAGAACATCGGTGGGTTCATGGCAATCGATTTCCCAACGAGTCTCGAACAGGCCTTGAATGATTCCCAAAACAATTGACCGCTTCTGTAAATAACTCATTCCTACAAAAGAAAAAAAGAAAAAGAATCCACCAAACCCACATATAAAGCGACAGATGAATACCCTTGTGAAAATAAATACGATTATGTCGCCCCTCATCAGTGCCAGACATATTTAACAACCATCCCAGCGTTGGCACTTTGCTTTTCCGCCATCTGCGTTGTAGCTTTGTGCCGATGAAAAAGAATAATGGACTTTAATACATGGGAGACGATTTCCTTGGAACCCTGTTCCTGAGAGCGCAGGACTAAAGGCCCAAACACTGACAGGGGCTCTGGGCTGCTCTGGGCTGCGCTGGGCTCTGGGCTGCGGTGGTTTCCTTGCAGCCGCGCTGAGGATCGAGGCAGCGTTCCAGTCGAAACATGGCCACTACCTGAACTTTCAACATGACTTCCATTCCTTTTCTTCCCTAAGTCCTGCAGACAGCCAACCTCTGATTTCCATCTGACCAGTTACATTAACACTGTGTGGATTTGACTGTATAAATATGCTATTCTCCCTGTCTGGAATTATCACTCACTCAGAAATTCTCTCCCTCCCTCCCTCCCTCCCTCTGGGTTCTTTCTATGCCAGTATTTCCCAAACAGTGGGTGTGGAGTGTGGACCCATTTTTGCGCAGCGGAGCGATTTTTATGGGTCAAGAAGAAATATCACTTTTTTGTTTCCTACATTTTATTTTGTTAATTTAAAAAAAAATATTAAATAATTAAATTAAATTGTAATTACATTTCAAGTTAATACAAAAATTCCATAAGTTATACATAGGTTTCCATAAATTGTGAGCTTGTAGATAGGGTATTTTCACTAGTTTGAGTCATGGTGCGACATCCCATTTTTCTTCTGGGAACCACTGTTCTATCCTCTCTAATTCTCCTCTCACTCTTCCCAAACAGAAACCGCGCCGAGTCCAGGATAACTTTATAACTGTATAACTTTGATGTAGTATTACTACTGTAAATACTGTGTTCTGTACCTTTCCCATTTACCTTTTCTTCCATCATGGTTGTCTGTGTCCCCCTCTCTGCGGTGTATCTTCTCTGTGGATCTGTTTATGCAGAATGAGTGAATGCAAATCTTCCAAAAATCAAAACAAACAATGTTCTCAACGGAAAGGAATTTGATCGCACTCAGCGTCAGTTAATGTTCTCCAGTCTTCCCCTCCAAGATGCACGGCAACATGCACGCACGTGCACGCACGCACGCACGCACGCACGCACGCACGCACGGTGATGCACGCACGCACGCACACACACACACACACACACACACACACACCGTGCCAAAGGACCGCCGCCTGCTGATCTACATTAAACATGTGCTACAGAGTGGACAGGCTGCCATTTTTTCCATTTCTTTTTTTCCCTTTTTTTTAACAGCTACATTTACACCTGTGATATATATACTTGTGCGCTGGTGTCGCAGACAAGAATCTCACAATATTGAGACATGGTATAATATGAACTAAGATCTTCTATTGATTATTTGGTGTGTGCTTCCAAGTATATTTTAGGCATAACTCCAACTCTAACCCCAACCCATATTGTAACCACTAAAAGCCTTTTTCTAACCGTAACCGCAACCTGAATCTTTTGCTAATTTAAGACTAACGCTAAAAATCATGTTTTTTTTGTTTTCTCTAACCATAAAACGTATTTCTCGTGTGAGGACTAGGGAAATTGTCCTCACAATGTCTATTTCTCATATCCGTCCTTAATTGCGTCTTACTCACTTAATTACTGACAATTGGCCCTCACAAGTATAGCATAGTACAAGTACACATGCACGCACAGACGCATGCGCCAGTTAATGTTCCCCAGTCTTCCCCTCCAAGATGCATGGCAACACGCACGTACGCACACACACACACTCCCTTCACTGTGTGATAAGCATCTCCCAATCTTTTCCCCGTTAATGTATGCATGTCTAGTTTGGGTGCTTTCTCAGGAAACGTGTAAAACACTATTTGGCTCAGAGCCACCTTAGCTCTGTTCTAAAAATGGCCCCTTTCACCCCTCCCCCCTCGGCGGGCCCCTATCAAAGACTCAGGACAATCTGAGGTTTATTGCCGCTGGAAATGAGTGCAGGAAACAGATGTTGTTCTGATTAAACATACACACACACACGCACGCACGCACACACACACACACACACACACACACACACACACACACACACACACACACACACACACACACACACACACACACACACACACACACACACACGCACACACACACACACACACACACACACACACACACGCCGTGCCAAAGAACCGCCGCCGGCTGATCTACATTAAACATGTGCTACAGAGTGGACAGGCTGCCAACTGTGTGCATATATGTGTTAGTATGTTATGAGCGTGTATATGTCACAAAGAGACAAAATTAAGCCAAGTAACTGCTTGGTGTGCTGTCCTTGTCCTTCTCCATTACTGAGTCACATCAATGCGGTAATCAATGCATAATAGCCATGGAATTAGCTCTCCTTTGTAGACACAGTGATCATGAGTGATGATAATTGATTGAAATTCTGATGGCCCCTCTGCACTAGCCTCTGTGTGTGTGCATCTATGTGTGAGTGAGCGCACACATGTACTCAAACAACCAGAAGAGACAATGATTCATATGGTTTCTACTTTAATAAGAATGCACTTCGGCACCCCATCATTTTCTTCATTTTAGGCTATCATTTTACAAACTAGATATAAAAGGCCATAAATAAATGACATAAGTTACATGTACCTAGAATTCCTCGACAAAAAACACATAAACAAAAAACAGACAAAAGATGAAAAAAAAAAAAGACAAAGCAAAAATTGAGAGAATGTTAGATCTACATGGCTAGATCATATGGCATCAGAAGGCATACAATGACCAACATTAACTGTTAGGTTTTTTTTTCTTCATTATTTCATTGAACTAAAGGAAAAAATATTTTACAGTACATTCTGCTTTCCTTCTCTTTCCCAACATTTCTTGCATATTTCCACAACAGGTCCTTTTTTCTACAGATAACAACCCTAAAACAATGCACCACCAAAAGAAAAAGAAATCCGGGATTAAGGACGGAGGTGTTTTTTGTATTGTGTGAAGCTTCACAAAGGAGTTCAAAAACATTCAGATAAGGATATTTTAAAAACTAAAAAGCTAAGAGAAGAGTACAGTCCATTGGTTGAAAGCTGTCCGCTGTGTGATGTTTACTGGAAGAAACAAAAAATAATATCCATGATAAAACTCACTTTTCCCAGCTCATGATCTTCTGTAGTGTACATTGGTGCGTCCTTTTAAAATAACCCTGTACATCCCAATGCAGAAAGACGGTTCCACCCAATGTGCCTATTTCTTTTTAGCTCAGAGAATCCATGGTCATTGACTGTCCCTCTGTCCGTCAGTCTGTAAGGGCAGGAGTGCTGTTGTCACACTGTCCGTGTGTCCTACTGCAACTCACTGCACGAGGCAAAGCAGGAAATGTGGTGCGCTCCAGAAAGCTGTTTGAAATGATTGCTGTTGCCGAGTAGAGCTTGCACAACGGAAGCAATACACCTCACATGGTTTCTGACGCCACAAAAGCAAACTCGTTTTTTTCCTCTTATCAAATGTCTCAAAAATAAGTCCATAATCTCCATCTCCACAGTGGCATGAAAACAGACACAAATATTGATAGTACTTTCAAGATACTGTCAGTCATACAGTACAGACGCACGCACGCACGCACGCACGCACGCACGCACGCACGCACGCACGCACGCACGCACGCACGCACGCACGCTCACACACACACACACACACACACACACACACACATGCGCGCACACAGTCGCCCACATGTCGATCATACTCAACATACATTAGCGGCCAAATCAAACGCTCATTACTGTACATGCAAACAAAAAATATAAAACGACACAAAATAAAACAAATTTCTCCAAAAAATACAAGTACATTATCCACTGGAGCAGGGCCTCTAGATTATATTACATTCTTTTTAGTGTTTTCTTTTCTTTCTTTTTTTTAGGTTGTTAATTCATTCATAGTGTTTGCAGTAAGTCACTGGATTGGCTGCAGAGTGCGAATGGCCAGTTTGTCAGGTTAACGTGGCACGGTGGCAGACGCAGTGGTGGATTTCTCATTTCGAGGAGACTCCAAGGAGAGAGGGGAAAAACAGACCCGAGAGTGGAGGGTGGTGGAGGGGGGGTGGGGGGGAGTTTCTGGTCATGGGGAACGAGCGAGGGATCCTGTTTGTAATGGATGGCAGCAGCTGTGGGGAACGAGAGAGAGAGAGAAGAAATGAGAGAAAAGAAGAAAATAAAGTGAGGCCACACTCAGTCGCAATGGTTTTCGAACATAAACAATTTCTGCCTGACGTCCAATCCTAACCAAGAGTATCCTTCAACCTTAAAGGGAAAAATCTCCTCATCTGCTGCTAAATGCAAAACAGCGTCAGTGTGCATACATGACATCAGCATATCTGAATCCCCCACAAGCCCCAAACCCCCTCCCAAATCCAAAAGCCCTTCTTTCCGTTCCAGGAAAGTCGTTGAGAACTATGCCACTCTCGTTTGGGCTGCGTGTTGCGCCTCACTATACGAGTCAGTAGCTGATGAATCCTTCTCATCAACATGCCAGCGGCGTCAAGGCCTGTGACTGATCACAGAGCAGCGTCTATTGATCTGCTCTCTCTGCCTCAGGTGGCGCAACCCGCTTGTTAATTAACACACAGCTCTGGTGCCGAGAGGCCATCGAGCTCCTACTCAGCACAGAGAGAAAGAGAGTGTAACAGAGCGAGAGAGCGAGTAGTGAGTGCTGTTCTAATTAGTAATAGAGCTTATAGACACTTGGATGGTTATAATCAATGTGAGGGTCCTACACTACAAATATAAGAGCATCTATATTGCATTTCTCGTCTCAAGAGAACCTGGAGGGTGTTAGAGCTGCCAATCTCGTCGTCATGTTCCTGTCATAAGCATTGATATGTCCAACGTTCATTTTGTCATACATACATTTTATGTACCTAACATTTAACATGAATTCTTACCATGATGACGGCTTGAATAATATCCAGCAGGAATGATCTTGCTTATCCACATGCTGATGATGATGATGGTGATGATGACGGTGATGATGATGCTGATGATGGTGATGATGGTGAGGATGATGCTTAGTTATTACTCCATCTTGTCGTTTTGTCCCAAGCAATCCTTCCCTTTCACAGCCACTTTAAGGAAGCCAATTCACAGTAGCCAACTGACCCAAAAGGCTGTCCATTAGAAGTGGTGAGGAACAGTCTGACCCACACAGGGGTACGGGGAATCGAAATCCAGCATGTTGGGGGTGGGAGAGGGGGGTCTAGGGCATGGGAATGCACCTACAGAAAATCAAAGACATTCTTGGCAACGTCCTGAGGGCAACAATATACACAGGACCAAACAAGTACATAATGGAACAAAAAAAAGCAGGGCCTCCTCGAGGTAAGTCCATTCCTGCGCAGACCCCCCTCCTGCAACCGCCTACCCCCCCAAACTCTGTTTATGTGGGGGTCCTCGGATCCTCCATTTTGTTCGTCAGATATCAGACAGGTCCAGCAGAGAGAGAAGACGTCCCACACAACAATTCATGTACAATAAAACACAGTCACAGGAAATAAAAAAAAGTCTGCTCTGCGGATTTATTCCAGAAAACAAATGTTCCAGAAACGACACTCTGCCCAGGGAGCGAAGAGAGGTACTGCCCCCCTCCTTCGCAATTCTTCCTTCCAGACCGGTCGAAGGCACTCCAGATTGGCCTCTCGGAAGCACTATTCTGTCCGTCCGTACGTCCGTCCATCAACTTCGAAACACCGCGGACAGAATTATCCCATTCTCCACAAAAAGGGCAAGGTAAAGATCTGCTAAAAAAAGTGCCATTTTTCACCACTTTTTTCTTCTTCTTTTTTTCTTTTAGATCCAATTTAAAGTGCATGGATGAGGTAAACTATTTCTTCATAGTTTATTTGTCTCTTGTTTGTTTGTTTTTTTGTTTTTTTATATTTAATCTTTTGTGTTGTTTTGTATGAAAAGAAGCTGTTTGTTTTTTGTTTTTTAATAATAATAATAATAATATCTTTTATAGCTATGCTAGATCTCTCAGACGGGAACCATTCTGCCTTGCATTTGTTGCATCTGGGACAGCATTCCCTGGACGTTGGTCAGGATCTTGCTCTGGTGCGCGGCAGAGGAGATGCCGATGCGCGCCATGTCCCTGAAAGGTACAGGAGAGAGAGAGAGGGGGAGAGCCATTAGGACCAGCATCAACAATAACAAAACCTTGTTCCACATCATGATGGCTTTCACAGCCTGCGTGGACGCTGGCCCAACTGCTTCACAGCTCCAGCAACGAGTCCTCTCAGCAACAACACATCAGTCCTATGGCCTCGTTTATCTTTCGGTGCACAGCATAGCTTGAAAGTATTTTCTGTTTGAGTTATTCACTGCCGTGCTATGAATTATGAATTATACTTTAGCCACTAGTCATGCAGTAGAGAGAAACACGACAACGTTATGATAAACTGACAGTGAGGGACATGAAATGTTTTTATTTAATAATACATATAACAAATGTGCGTGTCTGTGTTTATATATATGCTGTGTATATATACGTAATACATATTATATACTGTGTATATATATACAATATACTGTATATATTTACAGTATAACGAATATATATAAATACACATCCACAAGAGTGGTGAGTAAAATACACTGTATTTATTTATAAAACGTCAGCAACTTTCCTACTCTTGCTCTCCACAATTTCCTTCTCCCCCGTCCATCTGATTATTTTACACTTTCCCCCTCTCTCTTGCACCCCCCAGCCTCCCTCTCCTCTCCCATGCACCCCCCCCCCCTCCTCTCTCATGCACCCCCCAGCCTCCCTCTCCTCTCTCATGCCCCCCCCTCTCCTCTCTCATGCACCCCCCAGCCCCCCCTCTCATGCAGCCCCCCTCTCCTCTCTCATGCACCCCCCAGCCCCCCTCAGACTCACTCTTGTGTCATCTGCACTACGGCCTCTGGACTGGTGTATCCTCCAGCGGTGAAGTTGTCACTGTATCTCTCCATGCCGATGGCCTGCAGCCAGTCCTCCACAGAGCCCACGGCTGAGGACGCCTCGGGGCTCACCGGCTCCAGTAGGGTGGTGCTGGGCCTGGGCGGGACAAGGCCATGGACAGAGGAGAGGAAGAGAGACGAATGATAGGCGAGGAGAAAGATGGAGAGAGGAGGAGAAGAGAGTTATGGCACATGAAATATGCATTTTTTTATATAATTTTCAAGATGTATTATTTCATATATATATATATACATTTTAATATATACAGAATACATAAATGTGGTCTACCAGGTAGATTATCAATTATATCATCAATCATAGGCAGTTTGAGGGTCTTTGGCACAGAATAAATGATCCTGATCCAATCCATGTAGGAATCCTACCCAACACTGACTAATTAAAACAGGGGGGTGACAACATGCCCTCGGGCCTTCTGGGAGCTGGAGTCTTCCTGCTCTGATCCATCACATACCAGAAGGCCATGACACAAAGAATTACCACAGCCATGAAATGGTCCATTTCTCGCCATCACTTTACCACCTCTCTCTTTCTCTCTCTCTCTTTAATTCCTCTTTCACTGTGAGCTCCCCCATGATGGGATCAGCAGGTTTGTCAAACTCAGCCCTCCCTCGTGTCCCCTCCGTATTTGTCCTACTGGAATCCGTGCCAAGTCAAACAGCAGTTCCTTCCCTCAGTGTCACCGACACAGTTCGTTTGGTCTTATTTGAAGAGAAAACAGGATCCACACAGCACACACTCCAGTGAACTCCACCGCGCGCCACAGCAGCACGCTCTCTCTTGTTCAGATAGCCGTTGGTACACACTGTGCCTCATGCCGACTGAATTACACTGTTTTTCCTTTCCTTTTTCCACTCTCCTCCTTTGTGCCTAAAGCTGGGACGGCATTGGCAGCCATTAAACATTTACACAAGGCCGGCTAGTCTGAGGTGAGGCACTGGCCATCTCGTCCCGCTCCAATAAGTCTCGCTTGATCTCTCTCCCTTTCCCTCTAAATCCCTCTATTTGCAATGGTTTTATTTCCATCTCTCTCTCTCTCTCTCTCTCTCTCTCTCTCTCATCTCTCCCCCGACTCACTCTCGTTCTACCTCCATAATTTAAGATATCTACAAATTGGTTTCGAGCACTAGTACGTATGTACTTTTGATGTGTGCTACTGAATGACATGGTGGAAGTTTCTAGTGGAGAGCTGGATGTCAAACTATAATAAGTGATCCCCACTAGTGTATGGAACAGTGCTGTCCAGTGACCCCATTCCATGCACGTCAGGCTCACACACCTGCGCACGCACGCACGCACGCACGCACGCACGCACGCACGCGTTCAGATACTATACTTGTGTTGTGAGGACATAAAAAAATAATGGTAGAAAAAGAAAATAGGAATGCCCCAGCTATAAAGCCAGAGTAAAACATATATTTGTATAGCTATATACAGCTAAATTTACGGTGTGAGACATCGGCACACAACCAAGTAAAGAATCAGTCTTACGACTAACTATAGTCGTAAGACCTAACCCTAACCCCAAGCTAATTCTTCTAGTGCGGGACACTTGCACCCTCACAAGTATAGTAATACAAGTACACACACACACACACACCCCCACACACACGCACGCACGCACGCACGCACGCACGCACGCACGCACGCACGCACGCACGCACGCACGCACGCACGCACGCACGCACACACACACACACACACACACACACACACACACACACACACACACACACACACACATGCAGTCACGCATACAACTTATTAAGTCCCCTTATCCTCACATACCTGTAAAAGCAACATTTATAGGATTCAGTCCCGCTAATTACTCCACATGGACCCTCTCGCTCTCTGTATCCCATTAGGTGAATGTGTGTGTGTGTGTGTGTGTGTGTGTGTGTGTGTGTGTGTGTGTGTGTGTGTGTGTGTGTGTGTGTGTGTGTGTGTGTGTGTGTGTGTGTGTGTGTGTGTTGTGCACGCATGCATGCATGCCCGCGCTTGCATGCTTGTTAAACTAAAACAGACTCCCGCTGGCCTGCGTGGAGTCTGTAAATACACACACACACAGGTCGTCCTTTTAACGCGTCTAGCTGCTGGGAAGTAATGGTGTCGGAGCCGCAAGGTCGTGTTTGTTTTCAACTCTGCGTTGCGTCGTAATTTCTCCACTCTGTTAGAGCGTGTGCATTCCTCAGCGTTCGATGCCATTAAGGCCGCTCACCGCAGGACCCCATTATGGAGCAGTGTTTGTGTTACAATAAACTGTACACCGCAAGAGGGTAACACTTAATGGGGAATGTAAATACCGATGAGAGTAGGTATTTGGGTGTGTGCACACACACACACACACACACACACACACACACACACACACACACACACACACACACACACACACACACACACACACACACACACACGTGTGCATCTGTGTGTATGTGTGTGTGCACATGTGTGCCTACATATTTGTGTATGACGTGAGCTGGGGTGTTTGTCTGCATGTGCATACACAAGTGCATCCATATGCATTCTTCACATTGGAGTCCTCTCCTTTTTTACGCAAACAATACTCGAGGCTATAGGCTCGAGTATTGTTCTGTCCTTCACACACATTGGCGTCTTCCTTACCGAACGGCAGTCTCTCCTCCGGTCCTCTTCAGGCTGTTGGGGTTGCGGATCAGCTTGTCCAGCATGTTGACGATCTGTCCGAACTTGGGCCGGTCAGCCCGCTCCCTCTGCCAGCAGTCCAGCATCAGCTGGTGCAGCGCCACAGGGCAGTCCATGGGCGGGGGCAGCCGGTAGCCCTCGTCGATGGCCTTGATCACCTAGAGAGAGAGAGAGGAGGGAGGGTGTTCATTTTACTAACCACTGACTTAAACCCTCTAGTCTGTAACTGTACTTTCAGCAGTTTTTTTCCACTTCACACACTAAATCATGCAAGAGTTGTCTAGACAGAACAGTCAAACGGACTGGAAGGGGATGATGAAGAAGTGTGCTAGTTTGTGAACTACTGTGACCGACTTACATCCTGGTTACTCATGTCCCAATATGGCCGCTCGCCGTATGACATCACTTCCCACATGACAATGCCATAACTCCACACGTCGCTGGCTGAGGTGAACTTCCTGTAGGCGATGGCCTCTGGAGCCGTCCAGCGAATGGGAATCTTCCCTCCCTGGATGACACGGCGACAGGGAATTAATGAAAGGGGACCAAACTGACACGTTGACACACACACACACACACACACACACACACACACACACACACACACACACACACACACACACACACACACACACACACACACACACACATACACACACACACACACACACACACACACACACACACACACACACACACACACACACACACACACAATCCTCAATTGATTTTAATCGATTGAGATTGTGCGTGAGTTAAAACTAACACTGGGCATTTTACTGTATAGAGTTCTGAGCCCAATAACAATCACGTCACACTGATCCCCAAACATGCATTAACCAATCACGTCTATACTAATAATCCGTCCATCTGAGACACAACACACTTACTCTAGTAGTGTAGGCAGCTTCCGGGTCGTCCTCCAGGACGCGGGACATGCCGAAGTCGGACACCTTACACACCAGGTTGCTGTTGACCAGGATGTTTCTTGCTGCCAGGTCTCTGTGGACATAGCTCATGTCTGACAGGTACTTCATCCCCGAGGCGATGCCACGCAGGATGCCAACCAGCTGGATCACCGTGAAGCGCCCGTCATTCTTCTACAGAGAGGAAACAACAAGGACAGAACATGCCTCGGTTGGACAGATATTCTTCACTTCAAGTGAACGCATGCTTGGCTTAACATGTGGCTAATTCACTGAGTGAATAAATACATTTACTGTACCGGTATACACTACAGTCATGGGATTGAGCTTAAATATTTTGGAGTGTGTGTCTGTAATTAGGTACAGTATGTGGCTCACTTTCTTTCTTACACTTTCTTTATGGACCCTAGAGCCTGCCCTAAATCCCTCACCACTGCACTACATTCGAATGTTGTGTGGAGTACTAAACATCCAAGGCTGAGTGAGAAGAAGGCAGTGAGAAAGAAACTGATGAAGTCAAGTAGAAGACGGCTCACGGTAGGAACTTTGTTTTTTGTCAAAATATGTTGAAAACCCCTGCTGCGCCTGCTTACTCTTGTGTTAAATATAGCAGCTTTTGCTAAATGTGCATTGTAAAATCATTGTCTAAGGATGAGAGTAAGAAAAACTGTGGAGATCGGTTATTTTCCAACTGTGTATCTGTTGACAGATTCGCATCAACTTGTTGGTATTAGGAAATATTTGAATGCTAAATACTTCACGTTTCATTCATGAAACATTCATGTTTAACTACTTACTTACTTTCTTACTTTAACTACTCAACTATACAAGCTAGCTTAACCAGCATCTTAACAGCATCAAGCATTTACCTAATCACTGTGTTACATCAAATACCGAACAAAACAAAAGATGAAACACTACGTTTATCACACAAATCCCTTTCTGGATCTCGGTGAAAGAATGCGTGTGAACCATAGAGTATATATATAATAGAGACTGAACTGGCGCGAAGCTCCGCCCCCCCAGCTATTCATGTCAGTGGAAGTTGCTCAGTGGCGTTTTGAAGCACCCGGAAGACTGCCGGAAGTCCCTCCCAGGACCTCAACTTTGAGGTCCTGAGTGACGTAGGGCAACCGAGCGCTCAACGTTAAAGCCCAGCTGCACGGGGTTTCCCGGTCATGAATCCACGGGTCCGCCTGTAGTCCCTCCTCCTACCACTAGGACCCAGAGCTTCAACGTTGGAAAGTCTGCCTGCCCCCTTGGTGTGAACGGCCTAATGTCTGTTTCCAACAGGAAACGAAGAGAATCGCTAGCAAAATAAATAAATGCTGTAATCCTCAGTGTGTTGTTGGGTGATTTCTTGGGGATAACATGGCTCTGATCAGATGGGAATGGGATCAACACTCTACAGTCTACACCTACGCACACCTACACACACACACACACACAAACATAAACACACAGGAAACGCATCACTGACCCTCAGGAATGCATCCAGTGATCCATTCTCCATGTACTCTGTGATAATCATCACTGGCTTACCTGAAAAGAGAGAGAGAGAGAGGGAGGGTGAGAAAAAGAGAAGGTGAGGGAGAGGATGAAGGCAGATGATTATCATTCTGGTCGTTCAGAAACCTCTTATCTCCAGATTACTACTTGTGGGTTTTTTTCACAAATGAATGCCCTACTTCGCCATGCTACGTTGTCACACAAAAGTAGTTCAAATACAATGTTTTGAGCTTGTAGATCTACTGTTTTTGGCATTTGAATCCTGAAAAGTAACAGTTTTGGACATGTGAGGTTTCCACCCGACAGCAAGATTATGATGCATATCACAGCTCAGCGCAGCAGGAGGTCCCCATGGGAATATGTGTGTGTGTGTGTGTGTGTGTGTGTGTGTGTGTGTGTGTGTGTGTGCGTGCGTGCGTGTGTGTGTGTGTGTGTTTGTGTGCGTGCGTGCGTGTGTGTGTGTGTGTGTGTGTGGGGCCATCCATCTTTGTCCCATGGTGATTTAATTAGCTCAGTATAACGGCTGCCCTCGTGTCCTGCACTCTGTCTACTGACACACACACGCATTACTGCTGAAACAATACACCACTTCACGTCTCCCCCCCACACGCACGCACACACACACACACACACATTGATATGTATGCAAATACATATGTATGCAAATACATTTTAACACTAACTTAATCAAATGTTTTACCATTCAGTCTTGACACGCACGCACGCACGCACGCACGCACGCACGCACGCACGCACGCACGCACGCACGCACGCACACACACACACACACACTCATCATCTTTTATGCATGCAAATATGTATTGAGTAACTTGATAAAAATGTTGTATCACACGGGCACATGGGAAGGGAAATATGTTCGAACACACCCACACACACACACTCACACACACACACACTCAAACTGCCTGTTTGTGTCACTCACTACCCTTTTGCCCTAATTCTCGTCTGCCAACTTTTTTTTGCGCATCTGTCAACCGCCCCCCACCCCTTCACACTCTCTTTCTCTCTTTCTGTCTTTCTCTCTCTCTATCCCATCCCTGCCACTCCTCTCTAGCCCTTTTCACCCCATCTCTCTGTCTCTCTCTCATTCCCTCTTGGGGGACAGTCTGTGTCTTTATCTGTGGCACAGAGGGAGAGGGGGGTGGGTCATTCCCTGGTGTGTCTCTGTCTATCTTTGTCTGTCTCCTAGGCTGGGGGGAGATTGGGGGGACAGAGAGAGAGCATGAGAGAGAGTAAGAGAAAGGGAAAGCGGGTGGTTTTGTTTTCGTCCCTGAGTGCTAGCAAGATGGCGCCTAACCAGCCATGACAACAACACATGCTGAAGAAGCCCCTCCTGGAGGTTGTTTGTTGGAAGAAACGTGATTATGGTTCCATTTTTAAAAGATTATGTCGCTGTGGAGAAGTGCTGAATGGACGGCCATTTTATTTATTTATTTATTTATTTTCCTTTTATTTATTTTTACCAGCACACTGATAGTGTCTTGACAGCAGTGTGTGAGGCGCTCCAGCGCGCCGTAGCAGCAGTGCTGGAGTGGAGTTTAGACACGGAGGTCTCAGAGGTGAAGTTCTTCCACTCCACAGCAGGACGGCCACGTCAGTTAGTGGCGTACCCGCCGCGTGACTGGCAGACCATTAATGACAGGGCGCTCCGACGCCCCAAAGAGGAAGTGGACTTAAACTTGGGGGAGAGGGAGAGCTTTCTTTTTGGTCAGCCATCTTTGTTCCTCTTTGTTCTCCGCCTTGCCCCCGCGGCCACGGATGATTGACAGCTCCCCAATCAAGTCTGAGGAGCGTCTGACCTGCGCCCCGCAACGCTCCCCTTCCCAGCCCTGCCCTCTTCCTCCCAGTCCATTTGCATGCTAATTCCTTGTTTACTGAATACGCCCCGCCGTCTCTGGCAATGAACTCTGGGCAAGAGCCCCCAAACGGGACGATTATCACCTGCCAACAGAACAGTGGCTGGGGGAGAGAGCAACAGGGGGACGGGATGGGGGAATATTGGGGGAATGTTGGTCTTATGTAGGAAGACCCTCGGGCATTCGCAGCAACACACAAAGGCCTGGCTGAGCCCTCAGTCCCTCACGCTATAGAAGCAGATCTTTTCTAAATCAGTAAGTGCTTACCTTATGTAAATGAACCGTTAAAATATGCCACATCCGATGGTTTTAAGCACTAATGGTGGCTGGATTTTAATCATACAATTACATGACAGCAATATAAATATCCATATAGGGATGGTGGATTACGGCCAGCTCTTAAGCCTGCAGCGAGTAATTTCTACACATTTATGTATTTAGTGCCTATTTGGAGTTCTTCAATAATTAATAAGTCCTAATTGGCTCTGTTGGACATGCAGTCAGAGTGGGGCCAGGATTGAAAGTCGCTTTTAACTTGATTGGAATTGGGTAAAAAAATGCAATTCAAATAATGGCTTCTTAATAGATTCCACTGACACACTTGAGTGTTAAGGAATAATTGCTCCTGTCTGGCGTTGCACTTGCAGAGTGCGGAGGCAGAGACACCGGTTGCCCTTCTACCTTCCACTGGCCATTCTTTTCATGTCTACGCCTGTCACCGGCCACACTGTCTACGCCAGGCTGTCACCGGCCACACTGCACCTCATTCACTCTGCCAACCTCTCACACATTGTTTGTGTTGTCAGGCCCTGCATCCGTCCGTCCATTCATTACAACGTCTGTTTTCTCCTTTCTGTTATTGCTGCTCTCTGCCTTTCATCTCATCTGTCTGCATTTCTCACCTTCATCCTCTTCAATCTGTCTTCCTTCTCTCTGGCC
>NC_136792.1:29927105-29932105 GCF_951216825.1 Electrona antarctica
CGTGTGTGCGCGAGCGTGCTGATCAACACTGTGACAGCCACTTTTCCAGCAACATATTCCATCACGGAGGATTGAATGCAGAGCGAGAGGAGAGACCGACAGGCAGACAGATTACAGACAGACAGATCACAGACAGACAGATCACAGACAGACAAACGTAAGGCTCACCTGCGGCTGATGACAAAAGCACTGATGAGGATGATGAGAAGAACCACACTGCCTACCACAGACACCAGCAACACTGTGGAGTTGGTCCCGTCACCGATGATGGGAGCTGGCACTGGAGGGGAGACAAAGGGTTAACTGAGAAGAGAATAAAGACAACAGCCTGGAGGAAGAAGACAGAACAAAAAATAAATGGAGATGAGGATAGCGGGAGAAATATTCAGTGGTAACCAGAGGAAACAGCAGGTGGGAAGGAGGGAGGGAGGGAAGAGAAAATCTCAGGAGAGGAGTCAGACAGAGACAAAGTGCAGAGTCAATATCATCCTGTACTACATCAGTACCATGCACATGAAAGAGCAGTCGTACATTCTCTGTTTGCCCAAGTCATTGAACTCCCCCTCCCTTCCTTCCTCTCTGCATCAACCCTCTCTCTCTCTCTCTGTCTCCTTGTGTGGGCCTCCCACTATGTTTACCCTTGCTTGCCTGCCCCTGTGCTTTACGAGCGCCCCGTAAAAGTCTTGTGTTTCTCGTGCTCCATTGAGAGACAATGGCCCCCCATTAGAGCTGTGTGCTTGACCGTGTCATCATCGCGCGCCGCTATCTGCCATCTACATCACAAAGGGAGCACCTGGGTCCACCGGCCGCCGGTGCAACGCAACACTTCTATGTCACACGGCCACAATGACAGTTCAGATCAAGTGACATATCACTTGTCCAAGCGGGTTAGGTTTTGTTTATATGCTAGTTAATATGCGACAGTCGTGACTACAAATAAATGTTGGTATCTTTTTGCGCTTCATTGTAACTCGAATAAAAGAGGCTGCCTGGATTGCTATTCAGGTGTTTGAGTGCGATATCATTTATCTTTTTATAGATGTCAGCCTGTTTTGATTAATGAGCGGCCAATGAAAGAGACAAAAACCCATAAAGGATGCTTTCATCGCGGCATTTTTACTGAAACTGGGGGCGATATGGTTGGCAGCGAGCCTGCCGGCACTGCAGTGCGGTGATGTCATCAGTGCGAGTCAAGCGGAGTCAGCAGCGTGCGGCACTCACCGGAGTTGGTCATGAACTCAAATGGGGCGCTGAATTCCCCGTAGCCGGCAGCCGTGCGAGCGCGCACATGGAACACATAGGAGGTGAGAGGGGTCAGGCCTTTGATGTCAGCGTTCCTGGACGCCGTCTTGATGATCCTGTAGCTTCTCTCATTCTGGTCCTGGAAACAATCATGACATTAGTGCTTTTCTTACCTGATTCAGAAAGCTTTACTGGGAAAACTTCATGTACTCAAGAATGTCCTTGATGAATAATTGTTATCATTGTACACACACCCTATTTTGGGCATATCATTATAGACAAAAACTGCAAAATAAGTAATGTGTCACACAATGTGATCTTGTTTATCGCCAATTTTTTGTTTTCATGGGGCCGTTACCTTTTTGTCAGTTTCTTAATTTCCCATGAGCTCACCTTTTCGTAATATTTGACCTCGTACTCCAGGATGACACCGTTGGCCCTGTCAGGCTGCTGCCATGCCAGAGAGATGGTGTGTCTGGTGATGTCCTTAGCCTGGATGGAATTCACTGGGGAGGGAGCTGGTCAGGGGAGAAAAGAAGAAGGCAACGTTAGGCCTGCTGTCTCTGACTCCTCCATGTTGTTTTCCAGCCTTGGAGACACATAGTCTGTTTTTGTTTCTCCTCTAAATCCCCTTCTGCCTGCTCCTGCTGAGAAAGTCAAACAGAGGGCCAGGCCACAAGGCAATCAATTCCATTTGTCTTTGAGCTTGGCCCCCAGTCAAAGGCTTAAGCTTTATATAGCTATATGGCTATCCTGCTAAATTGCCATAGAGTCCATGGCAGGGCTCTATTTCAGAGGCAATGGTTGGCCTCCATAAAACTGATCCCATTGCCGTGGGCTGACACTAACTCCTCCACCACTTTTCCTACAAGCTAGCAAAAATAATGTCCCAAGCTCATTTTCTGTGGATTCTTATGTCAGCACGGGAAACCATACATTGCTATGCTTTTTTGTTTACAAGGGAGCTAATCAATTGGTATTCATTAAAGCTCCAGCGAACGATCTTATCCCTGGACTGTTCTACAGCAGCCATTAATGAGGCCATATTTCAGTCAGCCATGCTATGTGCGCCCAGGCCCCTTTAAACATGTGATTGGGTAAAATACAGATAATGGCTTGTGCTTTGCGCTGTCCTCTCTGGAGTGTTCCGCCGACACACAAATCAAACCTCTTATCTTTGGGGAGTGTGACAACGTAGAAATTGGGTCATACGCTACGTGCGGCAGGACAAAGAGCAACCCACAGACACTTATGACGCACACTGTGATAAACATAAACATGTTCAAATCACGTTCGGACCAGGCAGGCGTTCATGGGGTGTGACGGATGGAGTTGTAGAGCAAAATAGCAAACAGGAAAGTGGAAGTATATGCTAACACACATACACACACGCACGCACGCACGCACGCACGCACACACGCACGCACGCACACACACACACACACACACACACACACGTTTTTAAGACGTCATAATAAGACAAGGAGACAAAGGCAGGGCAACCTCCTTCCTGTTTTCTCAACTCAACGATCTGGAATCAACAGCTCATAAAGCTGAAACAGCCACCCCTCACACACACACACACACACACACACACACTCACACACACACACACACACTACTAGTGTTACCCGCGACCACCAGGCAACAACTTTCACACACACCCCTACGCTCAGAGGCAAGAACAAAGCGAGCCGCTGACCAAATGTTTACACCAATGCCATGGGAGTGATTCTTTGAAACGTGTGCACGCTTCACGACTTCACAGGGATCAAAGAGTATATCTCTGGACCCCCGGATCTATCCATACTGTAACCGAACTCATTCCATACATCGTCCTCTTAAATAATTACTGTGCAAGATGATTAATGAGGCTCACCCTTCCAGTGGTTATGATCGGATTATCTCTGACATTATATGCACTCTGCTCCCTTTGACCAGTGGGCTCCAGGGAGGCTAGCCCTCGTGCTAACGCTAACAAAACCAAGGCTTTTAGTCAGGGATTGAGTTCAAACGGGCCTGCAATCCAAGCACCAGCAATGGATTAAGTTTCGGCCAGGGTGAAGCGGCAGGGGGTGGGTGGGGGGGGGGGGGGGGGGGGGGAGTGGGCGGGGGTGGGGGGTGGGGGGGGGGGGGGTGAGCCATGGCTTTTGGAACTTGTGTGTGTGTGTGTGTGTGTGTGTGTGTGTGTGTGTGTGTGTGTGTGTGTGTGCATGGGAGGAGAGGGGGGGGGGGGTGGGTGTGTATGTGGGGGGATGACGGGATAGCAGACATCTCTCTGAGCGCGGCGGTAAATAGATTTTCCCAAGGTTGTGTCATCCTGCCAGCCTAATGTGTCGTGTCTCCGTTAAACAATTAGACGGCGGCCATTTGTATCCCCTCAGATCAATCTTGCTCCAGAGCTGGTCTGTCTGTCTGTCTGGCAGGCAGGTCCCCGCGGGGCCGGCTGAGGACGCTCCCGCTCGGAAAGAACAGCCCCGGCGGGGTCGCGGGGCCTCGCTCTCCTTGTGTAATCCACACATCCATCTTTCCTCCGAAGATGACAGATATGGCGATTTAATCGTGTTCTGCTCCTCGCGTTGGGTCCCCCCCCCATCCCCTGGGCTAAGACGCAGATAAAGATGAGTGATCTTCTGAGTGGTCCCTCCTGAGGTTACGCCCCTATATGGAACTATACGCCAAGGTTAAAACAGAGAAGACGTCGGCTAAACGATCCATCTAGGACAAGGTATTCTTTTCTTTAATGACCACTATACTATGGCGCAGACAGATACACAAGAAAAGTAAGATGACACATGAACCCAAATGGCTCCGGTCACGAATGCACGTTCGTGGTCCACTCCAACCACGAACACGCACACGCACACACACACACACACACACACACACACACACACACACACACACACACACACACACACACACACACGGTGAGATAAACAAATTGACATGTCTATTCAGACGTGATGGAAGTTTGTTCACAGGGAGTGATTTGGAGAAAAGTATACCGGCAGACTATAGCTGGCACCCCAGTAGATTAATTTAAAATAATGTGGGGCAGATTAGTAATGTCTCACCGCTTTCCCAACGTGTGTGCTAAAACGCTGTTGGAATAACAAGAAGCAATGAAGGACCAATGAATATTCTGATCTCATTTTGGATATGCGTTCCAAAAACTCATTCGCACCCAGAAAAGACAACTTCTCTGTAGAGAAAACCGTATCTCCACATTCATTTTTTTGGTTTTCTTTCATGAATTAATGTCCTGTTTTATACTTTGTTATATCTTTTTGTCTTGAAAGTAGTTATAAACATTTAACCAATGTAAAGTATTAAGAAGAGTGTGTGTGACTTGAAAATAATTGCCTTTCCCCCCCATTTCCTGACCAATAACGGATTTGGACACCCGACTTTGACGATAATGCTCCATACACAACCCGCAGCAGCACACACACAACACACAAAAACAGAGCACGAAACACAAAGAACCTCATTAGGCAAACAGATGGAAATACGGGCTGAAAAAACATAACACCTATACTTGCATTATCTCCACAGACAGCAGCAGCCTCTACCCATGCATACATTTAAACCAGCTGGAGTAAATAGACCGGTCAGGCGCGCACAGAGGGCCCGCATCAGTTTGAAGTCACCCTCCCTCGGCTTGTGGGCAAAGATTCATGCGGACGTTTGTGTGGATTTTTTTTTGTCTCTGCATGAAAGGCAAGGGAGGGAGGCTAGGGTTCTGTTTGACGGAG
>NC_136792.1:29934605-29954605 GCF_951216825.1 Electrona antarctica
CACGCACGCACGCACGCACGCACGCACGCACGCACGCACGCACGCACGCACGCACGCACGCACGCACACACACACACACACATGCATCGCACACACAATCCCACATCATTTGTAATGAAGCCTGCACAGATCAATAAAACTCATCTAATTCATTAGTTGGAGGGCCAAATATAGCAGGATGCTCGCTATCTTCATTCCATGCTCCTCATGCCTAATTATGCAAAACCAAAGTGAATATTGCAGAAAATCGTTCTCCACTGCTGGAAATCCATCAGTACACAGTACTCATCTCACTTTCACCCAAATTATTCACAGCTTTGGTAAACATGTTTTGACATGCAGATTGCCCAAAAGAGTATTTCAAAAGATAATGTAATGCATGAATACACGACCTTGTGATCACTTACAAAAAAAATCTCTTTTTCTGGTCCGCCACCCCGACCTCAGCACCAAGACCTCCACCTCACCTCCAAGCTTACAACACGACACAAAGTGGCGTGTTGTAAGCTTTTAGATCAACAATTTCTGCTATTTAAAAAAAATGTATGGACAATTTTTCAAAAATAATTGCGATTATCTATAAATGCACCAAGTCTCTGTACATGTGTGTGTATGTACGTCCGTAATCCACGTAACTCGAGAACCGTTCGCCCCACCGACTTCAAATTAGACACACACGTTCCACACCCCCACAGGGGGTGCAGTGCCCGGTGTTGAGTCCGTAGAAATTGATCACACCTGATCATCCCTAGATCTCCATATATGGAGCTGGCCTGTTCTGACATCACAAGTAGGCCGGTGCCCAACTGGCACTGTTCTAGTCACCAATAATAAGAGATTAGGCCATTATGTAATAACTGTGACAGGCCTACTACACCCCACCGCTCCGCCCTCTTAACTCACCAGCCTGGTTGGTGGTGACGGTCACTGAGACGGCCTGCTCCGGCCCGGGGCTCTGCGGGGAGACGCCGTTCACCGCCCAGATCTCGAAGGTGTAGTTGGTGTGGGCCTGCAGGTCGTTGATGGACACCCGCGTGCCCCTCAGGCTGAGCCGCTGGGGGCTGAAGTGGACGTCGTTGCCGCAGGGCTGGCACCGGCGGCCCTCGGCGCCGCAGCGCTTGCACACAACGTTGTAGGTGAGGTCGTGGCGGCCGCCCGAGTTCAGTGGCGTGCTCCACTCCAGGTTCACCGACGTCTCGTTGACGTTGGAGATGAGGTTGAGGGGCGCCGAGGGGGGGCCTGGAAGGAGATTCAGACAGAGGTACTTTAATGGTCAGAGAAGTTTGCTCATGCCAGGTGTTTCACTGCTCACATCAAATACCATCAATCAACAAATCACAGCGCAACAACTTCATGAAAGTGGTGCAAACATTTGCAAGAAATAAAGGGTATGGGGCAGGAAAAAAGGTAATGCTTTGATACAATTAAAAAGGGTTTGATTATTGTTTAGGAGCAATACTTGGAGCCACTTGTCTCGTATAGCCGGCCTTCTCATTCGTCTGGTGACATCTAAATGCAATATGGGCTGGAACAGTTAAGACAAACTACTGCTTTAAAAACTCATCATATCGCCATGCCATTATGAAGGAGTGTGCTAAAGTATTTGTATTGGTTTTGTATTGCAGTTACTTTATACATCTCTGAATTGTTTCCATTCAGTTTGAGCCCCTACATCAAATATACCCATCGAATATACCCTGAAGAAGTCACCAGACGGTATTGGTAGACGGAGATTGCCGAGCCACAAACCTTAGCCTGAGGCTAGCGTTACAAAATGGAGGACAAAGGGTGAATTCAGCTTAAAGTGCTTTGTGTTGACTTGGTGTGAAGTGTAGCAGACCTGCTGACAGGATGACTCTCTGAAGGACATTATTTCACAATGGATAATATTAGCTTTGTGTTGACTGCTGTGAAAAGCTGAAATTCAAGACTGGGGCACACTCTTGGCTATTGACTAAATCCAAAGGGTATATATATTATATATATAAGATGAATAGCATGTCTAATTGAGTGGGCTGTCCCCTTTATTGAGAACTAAGGCTTCTTGAATTCCCTTTTAATGTCCTGTCCATTACAGCTGGGGAGGATCCAATTTCACCCCAGTTAACTCAGTATGTTAACTGAAATCCAATAGGCTGGCAGATTTCTTTTCCATTCATGTGTCGAATGTTTCAGCTGAAGATGGCAGCGTGCCCGAGCCCGCTGCTCACAGTGGGAGTATGGCAACGACTCAGAACTTTCTGACAAAGTTTGCTTTGGAGCCTGTTATTAAGGTTTCTACTTTGATGTAGTTCTGCTAACAGGAAGCAGTTGTAAAGTGGGAGGAGTCCTGCGGAAGCGACCATGTGAATGCGCCCCGTTTCCTGCGCTCATCAATCCCAATTTGCATGTCAGCCCCGTCGTAACTGATGTGCTTTTTTGTGCTGCTTTCAAACATAAGAAACCATAATTGACTTAGTCCTCTCTTTCTCTTTCTCTCTCTCTCGTTTTTTCCTCACACTAATGAAGCACGCACGCCGGCGGATCGATGCAGGGTGAAATATGAAAGCTAGTCGGTTCCTAGACGATCCATTTCACAACGGAAATTAATTATCAGTGTTATTTTTGGAGGAGCAGAGGGACAATGAGTGATTTCACACAGCCATGGAAAGAAGAGCAGGGCGGGGGGGAGTGAGAGTGCATGCATGCGTTGGACTGCATGGGGGTGCAAGAGCAGCTTGACTGTACTGTATTGTGATTGTTGACAGACAGACAGACAGACAGACAGACAGACAGACAGACAGACAGACAGACAGACAGACAGACAGACAGACAGACAGACAGACAGACAGACAGACAGACAGACAGAGGGAGAGACAGACAGACAGACAGACAGACAGACAGACAGACAGACAGACAGACAGACAGACAGACAGACAGACAGACAGACAGACAGACAGACAGACAGACAGACAGACAGACAGACAGACAGACAGACAGAGGGAGAGAGATGGGCATAGGGAGAAGACAAACTGTTCATGCAGGAGATATAGGAAGCCACTGATTAGTATGGAGGAGCAGGTCTGTATGGAGAGAGAGGGATAAAGAGCAGCTTCGCTGAGTGAAAGAGAGCTTATGTATGTGACTGTATGCTTATGTATGTGACTGTATGCGTATGTATGTGACTGTATATGTGAGAGAGATTCACATGCATAGATCACATGCCTTCATGTGTTTTAAATGCCAGGCAGAGAGAGAGAGAGAGCAATGCAGAATCCACAGTATTAATATTAGCGTGACCCTGCATGTTGCCCGCCGACCCCAGGCCCCCATGAAAATCCATTAATAGATCTCATTAATAATGATGATGATAAAACACTGACCCCCCCCCCCCCCCCCCCACACACACACACACACACACCCTCCTTCTCATCCTCACCCTCCTCACCCAATGTCCTCCCGTCCCCCCCACCCCCCTTCCGCCCCCAGATAGTGCAGCGTAGTGAGCAAGTTACAGATGGGCTTTCTAAATTAAGGTGGCTGCCCACAACCATCATTATAATGGTCTCTTTGTCAGCGCGCAAGGTTCACAGTACAGTATTACTCCCACTATCTCCTTCCACAGCTTCCTGTAGGAGATATAGAGCTATTATTACGCACTCATCTTTTCTTATGGCTGTTTCGGCCATAAACAGAATAACACCCATGCAGGCAAAAGGTGTGAGTGTGAGGTGTTTTTGTTTTTTCTTCCTTCCGGAAGGCCAACCCAGTTTCGGGTCCAAGGTTTGTGGAAATATGTTGTGCAAATGGTTTGTCCCACGGTTACAACAGTAGAAGTGCAGTATGTTATGTTTGGCTTATTTGTTGCCATGACGAGTGGCGCAATAAAACTTTAGTGCTTGGGAATGTATACAGTACCAGACACACACACACACACACACACACACACACACACACACACACTCACACCTGCAGGCACACAAACACACAAGAGACCCATACATTCCACCATATCCAGGGTAGTCGCTGTACATTACACACACACACATACACACACACACATACACACACACTGTACCTGTCGCTCTCCCAGAATGCTGTGCAGCAGGAGAGGGGGTAGCGTGGGAGAGCCGTCAGCTGTGACTGACGTGGGGTAATTAGTCCTGAGAGAGAACAGCAGGAGAGGCTCCATAGTCACCCAACCTGCACACGCAGCTAGCGCAGCATTAGCTCAAGTTGCTCAACGTTAGCTGGTTGCACACACACATAGTCTCCTATTGGGACGTATTCCTTGGGGAGATTAAAGAAACTTTTTCCTAAGAAAGTTTCAGTACTGTTTTTTTGCCCCCTTTCTTCCTGTCCCTCTCTGTCTTTTCCACAATTTTATTGCTTGCTAATTTGCTCTCTGAGCCTTTTTTCACCCCAACACCACGTGTCTTCCATATATCTGCCTTTCTCATTTTTACTCAAGACTCGTATCCCTATCTCTCTATCTTTGTTCCTTGTTCTCCTTTCACTTCTTCCCCTCTCTCTCTCTCCGGCTCTCCGTGTCAGTCTGTCCGTTAATTGTTACCAGAGTGTTGAGCAGGGCCGGGGGAGAAAAGGAGAGGGTGAAATTGGCCGGAGCATGGACCCTGCTATTACTGTCCAACTGGGATCTAGTCAACCAAAAACCCCTCTCTGCACTCCCCCACCCCACCTCTCTGCACTCTCCCACCCCACCTCTCTCTACTCCAGACTACTAAACCACCACTAGGAAAACTAAGGAAAATCTGAAAAACACATCAAGGGCCAAGAAACCCCTGAACAGAGAGCCTTCAGCCCCCCTAAACACAGTGGACCACCCCCTACGTGAGTCTGTCGTCCCTGGTCCTCATTACTGCCTAGCAGTGTGTGTGTGTGTGTGTGTGTGTGTGTGTGTGTGTGGGGGGGGGGGGGGGGGGGGGGGGCGTGCGTGTGCGCACATACGTGTGCCTGTGTGTATGTGCTACAGTGATCTTGATAAAATGTGGTGGTGTGGTGTGCACAAGTGTGCACAAGTGTCAATCAAATAAATTAAGAACGAAAAAAAACAGAGCATAAAGGAGGAATATGAATGTGTGTGTGTGTGTGTGTGTGTGTGTGTGTGTGCGCGCGCGCGCGCGCGCCTGCACACCGTGGCCGAATCAGTCCACGTCCCCTTTTTAATCATCATCTCGCATCGATGGAGCACAAGCTAAGAGGGGGGACCGTTTTCAATTACCCATGGACAAACAAACACACACACACACACACACACACACACACACACACACACACACACACACACACACACACACACACACACACACACACACACACACACACACACACACACACACACACACACACACGCGCGCCAATTACCGGAGATTCCGGCGCTTTCTCTGCATGACCTTCAGCAAGGCAAACTGGGAAATGAGTTTAAGAGTATTTTTTCTCTCTTTGCTCCATTGGTGACTTCAGGACGAGTTAGAGTGGGAGAGAGGGAGAGTGAGAGTGAAAACAAAACATGTGAGATGGAGGGATGTTTGAGTGGCAGCTGTAATTGCGGAGCTCCAGCATGCGGGAGAGACGGACGGGAAGAAGAAAAAATAATAACACGGCCAAAAGAAAAACAAAACGGACGGACAGCCAGGGGGAGGGTTCTAAGTTCATGTTGGCCGGGTGACCAGACCGGGGGCAAAGGTCGGCAGGAGGTCAGCTGGAGAGGCCGGCTAATGTTGTGTGCTCAGCGTTGGTTTTAAGATCAGGTTCCATGTAAGAGCACTAAATCACAATGCTATTAAATCAAGAAATGTTTAGTCTTGGCTCAGTTTGGGCTTAAACAGTAAGGTTTTTGTTAAGTTTATCATCAGCCAGGGTTTAAACTTGATCCTTGTCATCCCTATTTTGGAAAACATTTGCCAAAAATAGCACATCCTGAAGATCGACTATTATTGGCAATTCAGGTCAGGTTTACAAAGTATAATGTCTAAGTGTTAGGTAGTTGTGCCAGCTCAGCCTGGGTTTAAACAGATAAGTGTTAGGTACTCAGCGTTAGCTCAGCTGGGGTTTAAACAGTTAAGTGTTAGGTAGTTTGTGGGATTCAATAAAGTCTTTTGTTGAGTGATGAATCCTCATGAACTCGACAGATCCTTCGGCCCAAACGTTTAGCCAACTGTGAGCTAATTGACACAACAGATGTTTTAGCTGGCAAAAAAAAATTAATTAATGAATATAAGGAAATCGCTGTTTCAGTGCTATTTACATATGGATGCCTTCATTTTGTAGAAAATGACAGATTTTTGTTTCATGATTTTTTCTCACTGTGTATCACAGTATGTATTCAATGACTCAGAGAGAGGGGGGGGGGAGACGAGGATGTGAGCATGGAGGAGGATATTATGTTAACTGTTATCACAGCTCTGTTGAGTCAGAGAGATAACTGGCACTACCATTTGCTGAGATCCTGACTCACACTTACAGCCTGGTTTCATGGAGGACAGACAGCGAAGGACAGAAGCAAAGGAAGAAAGATGCCAAGGGAAACTGGGGTAGTGGGGGTACTGACAGTGAGGGAGAGGGGTACTGACAGTGAGGGAGAGGGGTACTGACAGTGAGGGAGAGGGGTACTGACAGTGAGGGAGAGGGGGTACTGACAGTGAGGGAGAGGGGTACTGACAGTGAGGGAGAGGGGGGTACTGACAGTGAGGGAGAGGGGTACTGACAGTGAGGGAGAGGGGTACTGACAGTGAGGGAGAGGGGTACTGACAGTGAGGGAGAGGGGGTACTGACAGTGAGGGAGAGGGGTACTGACAGTGAGGGAGAGGGGTACTGACAGTGAGGGAGAGGGGTACTGACAGTGAGGGAGAGGGGTACTGACAGTGAGGGAGAGGGGGTACTGACAGTGAGGGAGAGGGGGGTACTGACAGTGAGGGAGAGGGGTACTGACAGTGAGGGAGAGGGGTACTGACAGTGAGGGAGAGGGGTACTGACAGTGAGGGAGAGGGGTACTGACAGTGAGGGTGTTTTGCGGTCTCCCTGCAGTGGATGTGGAATGCAATGTTTTACACCCCCATTAGTTCTCTGTCACAGTGACAGATCACTTAGTACCACCTGGAAATCAAAGGATCCCCATTAAAACCACAGTCGCCTGCTTCACACGTACATGTGTGTGTGTGTGTGTGCGTGTGCGTGTGCGTGTGCGTGTGTGTGTGTGTGTGTGTGTGTGTGTGTGTGTGTGTGTGTGTGTGTGTGTGTGTACTTACGTGTGCAGGGCATGGATGCAGGGTCCGTCTCTGAGCGGAAGAAGGCTTTGTCACAGGTACATGACGTGGATCCCTCTCTCACTGAGTAGCTGTGGAGTGGACACTTGGAGCAGGAGCCATCTGAGGCCAGGGCGCGGTAGGAACCGATCTTACAGGCTGCAAGAGGCAAACAAATGATGCTTTGAGCGAGACGCAAAGAATGGCAAAATATATCAGGTACAAGAATTCATTTAACTTGCTTGTAAAAAAAAATCAATTTAAAACAAAAATCGAAAATAGCAGATTTACAAGTTCACAACGTGTTGTGATGAGACACATTTTGAGATGGTAGATCGGTTGTTTTCGCAATTTTTGTGAAACAGTGCTGTATGACAAAGTATACAATAGGGATTACATGGTTAAATCAGACTAGAAGATTTAGTAGATTATAAAAACATTATTGAATTTTTTTCACATTGACCTTAAAACACACTTGTTGATTGTCTTGAAAAGTTAATTTATCGTGTAATTGCCAAGAAAAATAACCAAAGCCCTAAAATTCCTCAGGTCATCGTCTGCCAAATATCACAAGAAATATAAGAAGGAAAATAATACTCATTCCCCCGTGAGCAACCGGTCAACAACCCGTCTCTATCAGCTAATCTCTCTTCTTCGTTGGAAAGGCAGCGAGTACATGAATTTCATTATTAAGAATAATACAAGATAGAAGCAGTTTTCCCTGACACACACACGCACGCACGCATGCACGCAAGCCAAGCATGCGCGGCGCACACACACACACACACACACACACACACACACACACACAATGCATGTGAAATGGTAACCTAAGTGACACTTTTCCTACTTTGGCGACAGTGCTTGCCTTTCTTTTGACTGACAGTTTGATTGGAGGGCTCCTCTTTCAATGAATCTCCCCCTGCTCTGTCCCTTCCTATAATGGCTGGGGAAGCCTAGCGGCTTGTATTTCACCCCCTGAGCGCTGAACCAGAAGGGGAGGACAATAGAATGATTCTGTGAGAGGTGCGGTGCAGACAGCCAGGACACCGATTGGGCCAAATAGCCTGTCAATCAATCGTGTGGCCGGGCACTTGGCAATGAGCGGCGAATGGCATTGGGGCCAGAGGGGCTGGTGGTTTGGGTTTTTGGGGAGTGGTGGTGGAGTGGGTGGTGTGTGTGTGTGTGTGTGTGTGTGTGTGTGTGTGTGTGTGTGTGTGTGTGTGTGTGTGTGTGTGTGTGTGTGTGTGTGTGTGTGTGTGTGTGTGTGTGTGTGTGTGTGTGTGTGTGTGTGTGTTGGTGGGGGAGGGGTATTTTCCTCCTGCAGTTGACTAGAAGTTTGTAATTATGTTTTATCCTGGTTATGGATTTACCCATCTGTCTCCAGTGGGTATTTCAACATCATAAAAAGGCACAGACTTTCACACGCATGCATGCATGCATGCAGACACACACACACACACACACACACACACACACACACACACACACACACACACACACACACACACACGCTCTCCCCCCGAAATAAAACATGTGTTGACAAAAAACACAACTAATTTCCCAAACTGTATTCAAAGCCATGAACTCCCACACCACAGCCATAAATCCACTATGACATCCTACATGCAAGGAACACTGTCTTGTAAACAGACTCCCACATGTATATGCTACGCTCAGAATTTAGATCAATGCCTCTCCACATATACCACACACAGGAGGAATTCCACCCTCCAAGAAAAACACATTCCATCATTCAAGAAGCAGGCATCTCCTCATACACACATACACACTACAGAGAGGATCCACAAACCCTGTAAACTTAGGGAAATCCCTTCCTTGGAGGCATAATAATAAAGTTGGGCTCTTTGCCCTGCAGCCTCTCTCTCCCCAGTGGTTGGATTAGCGTAGCCTAGCGTTAGCAGAGCCAGGCTAGCTGCTACCTGCTGAGCCTTTCTCTATACCCATCCACCCAGTCAATCAGGGCCAAATCCTTGCCGCTTCACTCGCTAACGCTAAGCTAAGGGCCTCTTTGATTATAGCCTGCAGGGGTGCGAGAAGCCTTTGCTTCTCCTCGCTGTCACACACATAAGAGAGATTAGACGCGGAGGTGCTTTGTGTTATCGCTCTATCTTTAAGGGTTTCTGACAGTCCCTTAACGCCTAATCACTTCACAAGAGACACAGACGCTAGGACTTGTGGGTGTTGTTTGGAAGGGGATGAGAGAGGGGGAGGTTGTGACCGTTTCGGGTGACAAAACGCGAACTAGCTAGGGTTTGTGGTTGTGCGCTGACCAGGAAAGCATCCAAAGGTTAATGTGTGGGCAACCAGCTGTTTTAGGCTGATGACTTCATACAAAAAGCTGGAGAGAGAGAATTAATTGATCTGCATGCTTCAGGGCCTTTGGGCTTTAGCCTCTTTAAAAAGAGATGCATCTCAAGTCTCACACGGTGTGCAGTTGACGAGTTTTTCAGTCTGTGATGATTAAGCTGTCCCAGGCTCACCCCAAAGTACCATATAGCTGTCCTTTAAACTCTTTCCATGGCACCATGGCCCCCTCCTCACTATTGCAATGTGCTGCCGTCCAATCCTGCGATCTGATATTCTGCAACTCGGTAATTGTGTTTGAAAATGCGACGTCAACATACAAATCAATGTTTACAGGAGCAGCTATCCTGCAGAAAGGAAATGGCACAGGCAGCGAGAGGGTGATACTCAAGTAAAGCTGGAGAATTTGGTTCCCATTAGCAGTGTGTGTGCGAGAGAAGAGACCACAGTAGTGGGTGGTCCAGGAGGCCGTGCCTTCGGTGAGGAATCTCCCTTAAGACTCACTGGATTTATCACTGTCCAGGCCAGCCGTGGCAAACCCACACTGAGACACAGACACACATATATTCACACACACGTGAACACACATGGATTCGGTTTTTACGGCTTCTAGCTGAGAAACCCTCATCATATCCTCTCTTATAAAGCTCTCATAACTCCATATTTTCCACACCCCTCTCCCTTCATGTCCACAGGGCCTGCTTTTTCACGCAGTAACTCTCCACTATGTTTTTCCTGTAGATATTTTTTTACATTATTCGATTTCTTCTTGCTCTTCCCTTCCATTTTCCTCCTCTATCTCTAGTCTATACCACTCTCGTCATCTCTCTAGCTCTCTCGTTCTCTGCAGGCCTCCTTTCAGACAGAGAGGGTTTGTCAGGTGCCAAATCCCTGAGCTGAAAGATCAAAGGCAGACAAAGGGACTGGTGACTTACTGTTCTATTCTGGATCCGCTCAGAATGGAATCCCTCATAGACCAGGACATCACATTCTTTCACCCCTTTTCTCTCCCCCCCACCAGCTCTTTCACTCATTCAATCCTCTTCCATTGCTTTAGTCCATCCCCCCCTTTTGTCCACTCCTTCCTCCTCCCTGTCCCTCTGACCGTTGTCTCTTGGAGGAAAAAAGGGGGTGAGAACATTGGGGTACGGCTGAGGAGCAGGCTTAGGGAGTTAATGAGTAGTTTTGTCCGGGTGGTGGGGATTCTGCTGGTTGAATTGGCCACGCGGCATGAGAAGAGGAGAGAAATGGTAACTTCTGCTCGTGACAAAAAAAGATCTATCTCCCGCCATCTCCACAAAAAGCCAAGGATACAATGACTGCTACCCACGCGGAAACCATCTAAAACGCTGTTGAGTTTCCTTCAAAGTAGCAACTACCTACACAACAGACTTTGAATAGCTGCGGACGCTGCGTGCAGTGCACTACAGCCAAAAGAAAGGGAAAAAACACTCTACCCACATATCCACCCACGTAAACCCACCTCCAGTGACCCACGCACAAAGCTAGATGGGCCAGTAACTGTGCAGCCTACACAACAAAGGCTCCAATTCACAAGGGACTAAGAGCATGAGAGCATACTCGTGCTAGAAAAGTGATCCCAAAACTCTGGAATGCAAGGCACAATAACTGGGCTTGCCCTGACTGCACAGTAAGCGTATATTAAACCAAAAAGGCATTACGTTCAAACTATATCGCTTTACCCTGCCCTTTTATCGCAGTGCTTTATTTTCTTTAGGTGATGAAACTCGGTCACTCTCTCATAGTCATAACAGACAGCAAGTGCTCTTCAGGGTCGCAGTCAGAGGCATCCTCACAAAGCCGCCCTTTGAAAAGGGAGCGATCAGTTTTCAAGACCTCAGGGCAAGGAGAGCCTCTCCTTCTCCTCCACCTTAAGGAACAGGATTCTCTATTCACCCCCCTTGCTCTGCCTTATCCCTCTCTCTCTCTTTGTGTCTCTCCAACCTCTTTCTGTTGGTCTCCCTGTGGAAGGCTGTCGGCTGCTCAGATGGCAGCACCAGTCAGAATGCATTGCTATTCCAGTAGCGCTTTGTTTACCCCTGCGAGCAGTCCTTGACTGAATAAAAAACAAAACCTGCATTGAAAGTCAGGGATGTATAAGTTCTCCACGGACACGCGCGCGCGCGCACGCACGCACGCACGCACGCAAGCACGCACGCACGCACGCACGCGCGCACGCACGCACGCACAGACACACACACACACACAGATAATAAAAGACCATCTATATCCATACACCTGAGCTGCTGGCTATTAGAAGATATAACTAGCTGCTAACCATTAGCATCTGTCATTAGAACAGCAGGAGAACGGAGCAGGTTAACTCATTAATTCTGTCGCCGGGGTTATTAATTACCTCCGGCTCCGACGCTGACACGCAGCCACACGGCCAGCGAAAGCCATCAGCGTGATAGATGAGGGACACACGGTCACCGAAACCGATCACCATGATTGATGACGTACACTCGCCACCCGTCTTAACCTTGACCTGACGGGAACACGGGTCCCGAGGGTGCTAACATTCGTAACAATGCTAACCAAACAAGGGTAGCGCTGACGCTGACTTCATTGCTAGTGTTAATTAGGAAAAGAACAAAAGCCAGCGAGGCTAACAACGCTAACAATATAAAAGCCAACCTCACTGACAATCATGCACCCTGAAAACTGCATCTCAGGCCAAGGTGCATGAGAGTTGCCAGCAGTCTGTCTGTCAACTGGCCGATGATTTATAACTGTATTTTTGCCCGACGCAATTCATCAAACAAGAGCCACCCAAGAAGCTGCCCTAATTAAAATGTCTCCAACCTGACACTTATGAATACAAGCCAAAGAACCAGATGAGCTAAAAACAGAGCTAGGATGGAAATGACTAAGAGAAAAACTGCTTCCGAAAGCCATAACAGTTACGATGGGCAACATTTTAAATGAGTTAAACACACACAAAGAATAACACACTCAACACGCACAGAGAACTCCCAGTAAAACAGGCCAGGGTCCTTTACTAACAACATGGATCTTGAGCAACTTTGGCCCTCAGCGCTGTGGTGCCCACTATTGTTATTATTTGGGTTGCATAACAGAAAATATTGTTCTAAAGACTTCCTACAGTCCAGGGCCTCTGCGTTCTTATTAACACGTAGCCACCAGTTTCCTCTACAGTTCCTCTCACCAGGTTCTATGGAGACCAGAGGAGAATAGAGGGGGGGATTTGCACAATGGCTGTATCTGAATAATCTAAAATATTACAGCCAGCGGTTTCAGGGTGGACATGTCCACACCTTAAGAAACACGGCGACAGAATGTTGGAAGAAAATGCTGGGAAACGGGGGAGTATGTGCATGTGTAAGGCAGAGAGACAAAGAGTGAGAGGGGGAGAGAGAGAAAGATGCCCAAAGCCTTAATTGAAGCCTACATTCTGCCTTGTCCAAGCTCCCCTTTGGATGAGTGGTCAATGCTTAGTTTACCATGCGGGAGACCTGGGTTTGGATGAGTGGTCAAAACTCAGACAGACAGACAGATCTACAGAGACAGACACAAACAGAGAGACAGGGATAGAGAGGACATGCGGGCGGACAGACAGACAGACACAGAGGAAGGAGACCAAGGATGAATGCTGAACAAAGACATACAATAAGACAAAAGCACACACAGAGACCAATAGGTGAGAGCCCACAGCACACAGAGAAAGGCTGAAAGAGATAGAAAGAAAGAGAGGGAGAGGCAGGGTGGCTTCAGACAGATCAGCACACAGAGAAAGGCTGAAAGAGATAGAAAGAAAGAGAGGGAGAGGCAGGGTGGCTTCAGACAGATCCATCTTTGTTTGTTGAAACAGTGTTTGACTTGGCCACAGTGGGCAGGGGCCACTCAGATTCCACTCCTGTGCCCATGCCAGGTCCGCGAGGGTGGCACCGCCTAAAGCCGGGCTTGGCGCCAGCCAGCTACGGACCTTTTGTGACCCAAGATTCACACAGCAGGTGGGTAATGGGCTACAATACATAGTAGCCAATACACACACACACACACACACACACACACACACACACACACACACACACACACACACACACACACACACACACACACACACACACACACACCAACACATGCACATACTTGCACCTGCACGCGCTCAGGTGTGCACGCAAAGCCCTTGAAAAGCCCTCTGGACAGTACAGATTCAAACTTCAGTATCATGCAGGGAAGCACAAATACAGGCCCACGCACACACACATGCGTGCGGACACACACACGCACACAGAGACACAGAGACACAGAGACACGCATGCATGCACGCATGCACGCACACACGCACGCACGCACGCACGCACGCACGCACGCACACACGCACGCACGCACGCACGCACACACGCACACACATAAATACACATAAATACACATGCATGCACATTGCACACACATACACACAAGCATGTATGCACACATACACACACACACACACACACACACACACACACACACACACAGACTTCAAGCAGGGAGGCTTTGTGTGAGCAGTCTCACAGCAGCACAGCAGGAGTGATGGGAGGTAAACAAACTCAGTCAAGGTATTGTCTTTGGCCAATTTCCCTAAGGTCTCCAGGGGGCAAAGGCTCATGCTGGATTTGTGTATTTGGTGCGTGCGTGCGTGCGTGCTTGCGTGCGTGCGTGCGTGCGTGCGTGCGTGCGTGCGTGCGTGCGTGCGTGCGTGCGTGATTTCACATTTGTTCTGAGGGAGGAGGCAGGAATATCTGGCGTGCTTTCCTGACATTGTGTACAATGAAAAGCGTTGCATTTGATTCAATTATGGAATAAAAAGAGGGGGGGGGGGGCATGCAAATGGTGTTGTGCTGAGGGACGTGCACATCGTTGGCACACACGTTGATAAACAGTTGGGTGGGCTGCGTTGTTCTACGAGCATGGAGCAGGAGAATGGGCAGAAAAATGGCAGGATGTGTGCGAGTGGAAGAGAACAGCACACACACACACACACACACACACACACACACACACACTAAGAATAGGCGTGGAGGAAGAGGAAGTGATAGGGAAACATTCTCAAAGGGACCTCATATCAAGTACTGTAAACAAGTGTGACACGTGTCAGCAATGTATTACAAAGACATTACAAATCACCTTGATACCTTTACAATACAATGGATCCCTTCTGTCATCATACCTTTACAATACAATCCCTTCTGTCACCCCAACAGAAACAATGGGCAGTATTATGTGTGTCTTAAGTACCAGGTCGTATTACTTAACTTAAGACCTGGAGGCATGATCAATGCCATTTGGCCACTCAGAATAGCCAAATGGCATTGACCACGCCTCCAGGTCTTAAGTTAAGTCATAAGACCTGGTACTTAAGACACGCATAATACTGCTCAATGTCTCCAACATCCCTACGGCAACAATGTCAAAATGTGTAAAATCACATTTTGAAATGATATACAGGATACATTAACAGGAAATGATGCGTTCAAGACTAGGTGCATTCTATACAAAAGGCAATCACCAACATTCAAAGCACTCACTGATGGAAGCTTGGATGCAGAAAAGTATTTTTATTTCCTAATTGCTAAACTGTATATTTTGAAGTACTGTTGGACTCCTTTTGTTTCGGCGTGCAACCAGTGCTTTCGAAATTCGGTTCACGTTCACACATGAGACCCAAATCAAGTATGTAAATCCGAACAGGGCTTTAGTCTCATTTCTACTCATCCTTGAACAACAGCGTTTGTAGTACTGTCCCTGACCCGTCATGAATTACAGCAGGTACAGCAAAAGAACATAGAAGCACTAAATGAGTAAAGAACAGTGAATCTGGATGATGGAAAACTTTATAAACTCCCCGGATTACGAAACAAGAAACATAAAATGAGATAAACCTTTACTAATCCTTGTGGGGAAATGCAGGTGTCGTAGCAGCAACAGCTGTGAGAGTGAAATACAGGAGATTTACTGTGTTAAAGAGCAGCGTCAAGAGCCAAACCAAGATAGATAAGAATAAGGATAACAGTGAGTCTATCACCAGTGAATATATGAATGGATGTACAGATTATCAACAATGAATAAGACTACATTATGCACACTTCACCTGGTTTAGCAACAGGCACCAGTTTACACACACCCCTTAACCCTTATCCCTAAACTTATTTGCCATTTTTTACTATTTTAAAAAACCTTTTAAAATAGTTAAAATAGCTGATCTACAAGCTCACACCGTGTAGATGTAGATCGGCTAGTTGAACTATTTTAAAATGATTTTCAAAATAGTAAAAAATGGCAAATAAGTTTAGGGATAAGGGTGGCGCAAGATGGAGCCCTAGTGTGTAACAGTCTTTAGGTGTGTTGTTTGACAGTAGCATTGTGTGTTTCTCAGAAATTCTCACAAGGCACTATAGGTGGGTTGTAAGGAGGGGGGTGGGGCGAGGGAAGGGTGGGCTTGCTCGTAAAAATGGTAAGGTATTTTTAGATTGTTTGTTTAGGTAATCCACTTGCAGCTCCCAGACGACAGCCTGGCTGGGGCCACAAAACACCTTCCATTGTGTGTGCGTTGTGTGCGTGTGTTTGTGTGCGTGCGTGTTGTGTGCGTGCGTGTGTGCGTGCGGTCATGGTGCATAACTCTGTACGTTCAGTGAGCGTACGTGAAAACTTTCCTGGGTCAGTAGCTTCATGGCTGACACGAGCTGTGTCCAACAGCTCGTGTCAGCCATGGCGCTCACACACTCTCCACCATGGCTGTCACCACTTTAACCTTTGACCTCATGCCTCACAGGCTATGCCACTTCCCTCTCTCTCTCTCCCTCTCACTCTCTCTCTCTTGCTCTGTCTCTCTCCCTCTAAAAACAGAGCCCATTGCTTCAGGAATGAGGTCATCTGTTGTCGTGGAAGCGATACCCCCTCTGACTTGAAATGGTGTCAGCTTCTGTTGGCATGGGAACACCCCTGACATTAACCTGTGGTGTGCGGGAGGGCACGAGTGTGTACTTTTTGCGTGTGAGTATGCAATGTATGCGCACAGTTGTCGCACGGGTGTGTTGGCGTGTGCAGTTGTGTGTTTCTTTGTGACTGCACATGAGTGCATGCATGCATGTCTGTGCAGGTGGATGCTCTGCGCTAGGTCTAAGCTGTGTTTGTTTGTTTAACTGTCACACTCTCTCCCAGAGATTCATTAACATACAGGATTTGACTGTGTGTAATCTGTGTGTTGTTTTTTTTGCATACGTTTGCGTGCGTGTGCGCATGTGAGTGCATCAACACCATACCCTCCCTAACCCCAGGCTAGTTGAACCTGGCCTTGCGGGGACCGCAGGGAGCGTAATCGGAGCCGGGGGTTAATGGCAGCTCCTTAGGCAGGGTTACTCTGCTAATGTGTAGTGTTTAGCCTTTAGCTTTGATGTGAGGATGGACGCACAGACACGGCGATGATGGCGACAGACTAACAAAAGCAGGGCATCGAGATTCAGACACACAGGAAGCTGTTGCAGCAAAGGCGTGTGGGCGCCACAGAGACATCGAGACGGAGTGTTGTTGCTGCCGCCGCAGTGTGTTATATATCATTGCTGCCGGGTAGAAAGCTAATATGTCCAAAACTGTTATTTTTCATTATTCAAACAGAGCAAAACATTGCAGATCTACACGCTTTGAGCTTTTGTGTGATACTGTAGTTTGACGAAGCAGGACGTTCATTTAGGAAGAAAACAAATCACACCCGTGTGAACTGAGTGGTGCAACTCCGTGTGGGGGTCCCCGGAACTTCCAGACCCACGGGAACGCGCCCAGGGTGCCGGCCCAGTTCCGGCGAGCCACCCCGCGTCCGAAACGGTTGAGAAATGACAGAGTTACATGTGTGGGAATTAGCAGACAACACTCTCTCTCTCTCTCATGGACGCTCCACATTGTAATTAGCAGGCAACCGTGCAACACTATCTCTCTCTCTGTTTCTAGCAGAACAGCGCCACTTTTGCCCCTATTGGTACCCTAAACATAGGGGCATACGGACGGACGGATGGACATAGGGACGGACATAGGGACGGACATAGGGATGGACATAGGGACGGACATAGGGATGGACATAGGGAGTGGCTGCACCACTCAAAAAGGTCAAATGAAGATAACCGTGTTCTGCCGATATGTCCCACACCATCGCTGTCTGTCCCCAATTGTCTCTTGACAATCTTACAAAATAAATAAATTATAAACACACATCTTTGATACATTTTACAAGAGTACAATATATATTACATTTTCCCCCCAAGGCCCACTCGTCGGTGGATCACTGGTTGACAACCAGCGTTCTAGGTCATGTGGATAGATCAATAGCACTCCCAGGCAGGCAGGCAGTGGGTCACAAAACTAAAGTCTATTTCCTCACACTTTGTTGTTCCTATTATGTAATACTTCGCCACAAACTGCGTACAACTCATGTTTATCTCCTACTTCTTCTTTCTAAACCATCCATCCTTTTCTCTCTCTTCCCTCCAGCCGTCTGCCCACGCTTACCGCCTACAGGCCCAGCGATATTGGCAGTAATATTGACAGTAATATTGACAGGCTGCTGGTAACAGAGGGTCATGACACAACACCACGCAACGCTTGTTCAAAGACTGATATCCGTCGGTAGTCGCTATACCCGCAACCAACTGCTTCACCTCTCACATCTCCTGCCATACATTAGAGCAGTGGTTCTCAAACCTTTCAGCTCAAGGCCCAAAAGAGAGATTAGTTTCCCAGGACCCAAACTAGTGAAAATAGTATTCATGGCATTTCTTAGATTAGTTTGTTTGTTTTAAAATTTCTTTAAAAAAAATAATAATAATATTTTGAAATAAGTCGTGATCCGTAAATATTGGTCCGTGATCCACAAATTGGTCCTGACTCCTGACCCACTGTTTGGGAAACATTAGAGCTGTCTCTCTCTCTCTCTCTCTCTCTCTCTCTCTCTCTCTATCTCTCTCTCTCTCCCTGTCGATTTATGTGAGCCTCTGTCGATCACTCACTTCCCTGCAGCACTATAGACTCCTACCTCCGTTGGGCTCCTAAGTCTCTCATCCACCAGTCCTGCCTACCTCCGTTGGGCTCCTAAGTCTCTCATCCACCAGTCCTGCCTACCTCGCTATCCTCCTTGCTTCCTCTAACATTCCTCTGTGGATCCGAGGGTGGGGGATCAAGGTTTCTAATCCCGGAGACGTGCCCTCCACACCGGGCTAACGCGTACACACCTCTCCCTTTGGCTGGAGGTCTGCAGGTCGGGGTCCCTGCGGTGCTGCTTACATCCCACATCCCCAAATTACATTTCTCCTCTCCTGCAGAGCGCTATACATCTGATCCCATAAACCCCCCTCCCCCCCATCCTTCGTTTGATACACATACCATACATGTGCACCTATATAGACACCAAGAGGGCATTTTGGTTCATTTTTGCTGTGTACGATCATGCATTACGTCTGCAAATGGTTGCAGTATGTGTGTATTTATGAGCGAAATGGCTGCTTGCAGGTGTGTTCACTTATGGCCTAAGCCTATATATGATCCTACACATCAGGAGTTTCTGTGTGTACGTGTATGAATCTCTGTATCAACACCCACCTGCTCATTACATCTGTGTGAATGGAGAATGAGCCAGTATACCAGGGCCATGGTGATTAATACAAGTGGAAGGGGCTGGGGGGGGGGGGGGTGTCTGGTCTCATTAAAATGGGCACTGCAACCACTCAGGGCCCATCTGATTACATGGGTGTCTTTTATGGCACAGCCTTTCATTCTTTTTTTCTTTCTATTTTGTCATAACCTCGCTTACTGATTACCACAGAGCTGCCTTTTTATTCTCCACTGAACCCTACGCCCCGAAGAGAGAGGACGATGAGAGGAGAGAAGAAAGGACCACCTACACTCCTCTGCCTGGCAGGATAGAGGGAGCTTTAGATAGAAATCTGACAGCGAGATGGAGAGAGAGAGAGAGAGAGAGAGAGAGAGAGAGAGAGAGAGAGAGAGAGGGAGAGGGAGAGGGAGAGAGGGAGAGAGAGAGAGAGAGAGAGAGAGAGAGAGAGAGAGAGTGAGAGAGAGAGAGAGAGAGAGAGGGAGAGAGAGAGAGAGATGAAACACTTTTCAAGGTGTTTGCAATCAGCCTCCCATTGTCAGACACCAGGGGAGAGTTGGCCAGCCATCTAAAGCTCCCTTGTGCTGTTCTGTGTCCAGGCTCAGATCGCGCAACGCGATTGGAACGTTAATAGAAGTTTATGATACCGCGCGCGATATGCCAGCCACAACAGGATAAACACATGACAGATCAGCACACACGTGCGCACATGCACAAACACACGCATGCACACGCATGCACGCACGCACACCTCGAGATCAGCAACACATTGCCCCGGATCAAAGGGATTTCCGTGTGATGGTGAT
>NC_136792.1:29957105-29994605 GCF_951216825.1 Electrona antarctica
GAGAGTGTACAAACCACTGGTCCATTTGTCCATTTGTACGTTACACAAAATGGACAAATTAGGATTTCACTGTGTAGGAGCAGAATTTTCGAGGGAGAGAGGACAGAGACACAGGAGAACGACAGAGCTATTAGCACCAGAGCACCCTGTCTCTGGTGGGGGGGGGGGGCCCAGAATGATTCTGTGTATTTAAAGCCACCGGGGACTGGCAGGCTAAATAGAATTATGTGGTGAATTTAAAATGATGCTCTCAAGTGCATATTTAACACTGTCAACAGAGAGGGAGAGAGAGAGAGAGAGAGAGAGACAGACAGAGACAGACAGAGAGAAAGAGAGAGAGAAAGAGAGAGGGAAAGAGAGAGGGAAAGAGAGACCTGAGGGAGACCTGAGAGCAGTCACACAATGAATGGAGCACAGAAAAGAATCCTCATCCCCGAAACCTCTTAATCCAATACGGGCCGGGGGGAGAGTTCTCGGCTTAACGGAGGCTATTGGGAATAGAGAGGGAGAGAGGGGAGGGATTGGTACTGCCACTCCAACAGGAAACTGCTACCATCTCACGCACGCACGCACGCACGCACGCACGCACGCACGCACGCACGCACGCACGCACGCACGCACGCACGCACACACACACACACACACACACACACACACACACTTACGGCACAATCCTTCCAAAGCTGTTAATTCAAACACATGCACAAACACCGACAAACGGCGTTGAATCCACACCATGTGGGTTATAATAAAAGTGTTAGGGTGTTAGGCGTCAAAGGAGATCATAGGTTTCCTGTCCTTGAAGTCCGGTTTATTTGGATTTAGGTGTGTGTGTGTGTGTGTGTGTGTGTGTGTGTGTGTGTGTGTGTGTGTGTGTGTGTGTGTGTGTGTGTGGGGGGGGGGGTAACAACTCAACCATGCACTAACAGTCTGGGGTGTCAAAAGTGTCTGACACCTAGCGCTTCAGCCATACTACATCCTTGACAAACTCCGATTCACCAACAAAGGCGACCTGAAACCCCCCCTTCGCTGCCTGCTCAATCGCCCAATAACTGTGAGAGCAATGCAGAGTCGGAGACACACGACTCTCATGCAAATTTTCCTCACACTTTTACAAAAATGTACAAACTCATTATTTCCCTGTGCTGACTCGCAAAGTAAACGCTGCCAGACTCTCTCTCACAAACACACACACGCACACACACACACACACGCACACACGCGCACGGCTTTTCACGCTCTCTTTCTGTGTATCTGAGTAGCTTGTCATCACCTCTGCACGGTAGTTGAAACCCCCTCACCAGATGAGGAGCGAGAGAGACAACCTGACCCCCTCCCATTCCCTCCGAGAGAAAGCTTCCCAAATGCAAATAGACAGAGTCCCCACTCCTTAGATCAGGGGCCCGGTGGCCCTCAGTGCCCCACTGCCCTTGGTCCCTGTGTGTACATCCTGGCCACCCTTGGCCCATGAGCGGGTGCACACACACACACACACACACACACACACACACACACACACACACACACACACACACACACACACACACACACACACACACACACACACACACACACACACACTGCACCCCCCAGCTGTCAAAACCTTGACGTCTTAATCAATCGTAGGCCCACGACCCTGTCAGACAGGCCAGTAAGATGGATGAAGAAGGGGGCGACCTTTGACCTCTGCCAGGGGTGGAGAATACAAGCCCCCCATGCCCCCACCCCCAACAACGCCAACCCCACTCAGCCTCGCTGCTGCCCCGAACAATGATGGAGGAGAACCCCATTCATGGCAGGCTGGGAACCGGGGGCTGTGGTGCCCTTGTAACCCTGCACGCATACAAGACAAGCACAGACACACACACACACACACACACACACACACACACACACACACACACACACACACACACACACACACACACACACACACTCACTCACAATTAGGCTAGTCTGCTGCAGCCGGAGAAACTCTCAACAGAAAACTTAGCAAAGTAATATCAGTTCAAACTACATGTATGAGCCTAACCCTAACCCTAACCCTACATGTATGAGTGTATGCACGCACGCATGCATTGAGTTGCACCGCTAATTAAACTACTTAAAGCGTTGAAGAATATTCACCTATTTTCTCCAAATGTATGTCTATTTTTGCAAATGTTTGTCTACTTTTGCCTACTATAACATGCCCATGTGCAGAATAGGGACGCTGGGTTCATGTGGTAAATACACTTCTATCCTTTACTACAACTGAGTAAATGCAACACATTTCTGACTCACTCACAGACACACAAACGTTATCCTAAACTCTCACTTTCCCTGCCTCTCAGTCCAGCTCCTTGTTAAGTCTCTCGGTCAACATTGTCACATAGAAGTTGAGCCCCTCTCCCATAGAGCCTGTCACACAGAGGAATATCTCTCCCATAGAGCCTGTCACACAGAGGAATATTAACCAGCTCATCAGTGCACTTGAAGACTGACAGTGGCCAGCACCTTTTAACCCTTCAAACACTAGTGCTGACCCCACACAGACACCTCTGGCATCTATGGAGGCTAACACAGAATGTGAACATGTCTACAACTCCCAGGTTCAGCGACCAGATGGGTTGGATCTTGGTGCGTCTCAAGTGGTGTGTACCATTGAGGGAGCTTTACTGGTCTGTAAACTGATACCACAAGGTGAACTGGAACATGATCAAATGCTACGCAGTGGGACCTGAATGGATACGTTGGCTCCAAAACTAATATTACGGACTCTGAAGCTGTCAGACTGTGCATTAATCACACGAGGCAAGGGATTCTGAGCTCCAACATGCGGATGGCATTGGCAACAGTTACTTATTTCAATCCAAGCCGAATGGGAAAGATAATGCATCTTTCGTCGATTTCCTTCTCGAGGGCAAGCCGAATTTATGGCAAAGATCAGCATTTTCATTTTGACTTGAAACAGGATAGCTTATGGTTGTGTGTTTCGCTTTAAACCCCTCTTCAAAGACGATTTAGCCCAGGTTCTGTGGCTAGTAACTCCCCCTCTGGTCTCCTTCCTTCATCTCTCCATCTCTCTGGTTCTTTGAAGCCCACCCTGGGGAGAGAAACCTGGCCTGAGCCATCTATTTGCCTGTGACAGGGCAAGATGGGCAGCATTCCAAACTGAAATTCGTACAGCCGACATGCTACCCTGTTACACACACAGACAACCATCTGTGACCGTTTGCACCCCTTTGCCCCAAACTCCACCCACCTACCCAAACAGTCTGCACTGCCCCTAAATCACTGAACCTGTTTGTCATGCAATTAGTCCTCTGAGACGAGGCTCCCCTGTAAATTAAGAGAGGTGGAGTGGTCCATCCCCCTGTTAATCACCCGTGCCCGGCCTCTGACCCCACGCTGGAACAGCACACTGCATTTGGAAGGGTGCAGGAGTGGGTGGATGGGGGGGGTTACCAATAAACCTGCCTGGCAGAATAACCATCCCCCTGTCTGGCCAGTCCACAGAGAGAGGCACAATACAATATCCACGACACAGCTGCTGTGCACAGTAGCAAGACACCCACAATACACTGCTGCATGACATGGTACAGTACACATACTAGTATACACGCAGTAACTACTATACACTCTGAGAACCCTGTATTTTAAAGTGAGATTGAAATCCTGTACACGCTGATTTGTGCTTAAGATCCATGGAGGCATGGATATCGACAGACGTGTAGTCGAGTTCTGTTGCTCTCTCTGATGTTTGATGAGTGTTGCCAGGCTATTTCTCTGCATCGTTGGCACACTGACAGCTATATCATGGCCATGATTTGAGAAGGCAGGCACAGAGGCCCCTTCATCGACCTGAAACCCTCATCAAACGATACCATATAAAATCACGATAAGCAAAGGCCTGAATAAACAGCAATAGAGGGCTTTTTCAACACCATCTCGCTGCTGTGTACTTTCACTTCTCTCATACCTGCCTGGAATGATAAGCTCTCCCCTGTCGATCTCTCTCTCCCAGCTTTAAACCGCATTGGGAATATGTGAAAGAGCTGGAGAGGGGGAGTGGGGACAAACCGTTGGAGCTCTCTCAACGGCATGTGTTACCAATCCTCTTGGGACCCACACAGTTGCACAACAGCTCCCAACGGACCACCTAATTACTCCATTTACAATCATCATCGTCTCCATCACCCAGCCACGTATCAGGAAGAGGAGCGTGGAGAGTGAGTGAACAGGAAGGGGGGAAAAACTACCAAGTGAGAGGCGGGTGAACAGCGGGAATGAGAGAGAGAGAGAGAGAGAGAGAGAGAGAGAGAAGAAGAAGAAGAAGAAAGGGGAAAAATTGGCCTATATCTTGCCCTTATCTCTAAACTTATTTTTTACTATTTTGAAAAACCTTTTAAAATAGTCAAAATAGCCGATCTACAAGCTCACAATGTGTTGATGTAGATCGGCTAGTTTAACTATTTTAAAATGTTTTTCAAAATAGAATAAAATGGCAAATATGTTTAGGGGTAACGGGTGGCAAAAGATAGGGCTCTTTTAAAGAGTGAAAAGTGTGGAGGGAAGTGAAACAAAGACAGCGTAAGGGGATGGGAGAGAAATTATAAAGAGGTCAGCTACTGTTCAAGAATACCAAACTTCTTGGATGACAGATGAATGGAATAGCCAAAGGAAGTACCAGGCAGTAAACAAAAAAAGAACAAAGCAAAAAACAAAGAAAACAAGAAAAATGCTGTTTCTTTACCTTGGCATTCCCCATTGCGATCCTCATATCCGGGGTTACACAGGCAGTTCCCAATGGGCACCAGCCACTCTCCGTCAGCCCCGCAGTACATCTTTGGAACTTCCCTTTCCTCAGAATTATCCACACACGAGCCACGCACTTCCACGAGCGAGGAGGTATCGGCTCCGGTGATAGTATCAGGGAACTGGGCCAAGTTACGGACGGCTAAGGGGCACTTCTTGTAGAAGACCCTCACAGAAACCAGTGCGATACAAGCCCCGACATCCTGAAAAGCCAAGTAGAAGCCCTTGCGGGTCAAGGCGCCCACATCGCGAACCTCCGTGTTGAGCTTCATGATGCGGTCGCCGATATCAACCTGCGTGAAGCTCTCGTCAGCCGCCACGGTGTCAATCTTCCCGAACTGGTTCTCGCGAATGTAGCGTTCCTTGTCGTTGTTCGATTCGTAGTAGTAGAGGTTGAAGGTCTCCTTGCAGGTGCCCATTACGCCCGGCAGACTGTTGCAGTCCCGCAAGGTGAACTTGATCTCGATGTAGACACGCTGGGCCCCACCACGAGGGATCCAGTCAGTACGGAGCCAGTTGTTCTGGTTCGGCTCCATGACATTACACACCTGGTATGTCCGGATGGGAATGTTCTTTTCATCCATGATGCTCACCTCCTCCCACTATGGGTAGAACAACAACAGAACAGGGTCAGGTGAAGGTCAAATGTACGAGTCTGGATTCTGAACTTCTTTCTCTGTCTTTTTAAGAAATTAAGTGTTGGCCTCTGGGACTCAAACTTCAAGTACAGAAATACATTGCTGTTCTGTTGGGACCCAACAGACGTGACCCCATGACCTATTTCGGGCCCAGACCCATAGTTTAAGAAGCAAAACACTAGATTAGCGTCAACACAATAATAGAAAATATTATGACAGCAATAAAGGAGTGTTTCCTTAATATTACATGCAGGCATCAGACAAATACCAGAATTATGTCCTGTCAAACAATTACAGAAATAATGGGCTGTGTGAGATAAAAAGCAAACATATGAGGCAGCACATGCCAAGACTGAGATTTACCAATGGAGGAAAAAAAAGATTGCTCAATATTTGAGTCTCAACAGACCAATTAATTGTTGGCTATATTTTACTACGGGCGTAGTAGCCTATAGCAGACATGTTGGGTCCTTATATAGAACCATACAGATGTTAAAATGCATGATTTCAGTGTCGCTGTGGTAAAATAATGTTCTAATAAGTCTCATGCCTGCATAAAAACAAGTCTCTCTTCAATGTTCAGAAGAAATATAGAGACTATAGACTATATTGGAATATGAGGGGAAACAGATGTTTAAGTGAGTGTGTGTGTGGGTCTGTGAATCAATACTAATGATCTAATGTGTGCCTGCTTAACATCTGCATACATGATAGGCAAGGTAAGACGTTTCTGAAGGTACGCCTAAGCCTACACATGTTCACCTACTGTTATTAGTATGAACTCATAGGAAAGAGACGTGGACATACAGCGCATGGATTATGTTATCGAGCAGTCTGGTTTATTTTCGCTGAGCTGGAATGTTTGTTTTACTTGTGATTTAGTTTCCCATTCCAACAGAGTATGCTGCAAATGCTTGTGTCTTGAAAGCTTCAAAGTGGCCTGTTCTCTTACATTTTTCACAATAGGCATTAAAAATAGCCTTTGGTTTAACTGCCTTTTAAATAAAAAGAGACAAGCCCAGGCCGTTAGCCCATTTAGTGGAGCTGTTCAAAACAAAATGATCGCAGAATGGGATATGGGTTAGTGGTGATACAGTTGATTTGACAGCTTTATCAGGAACAATCTGGTTTTAAAGCCGAATCCCCTGAGGTAAGGTCGATAACACTAAACATGGCTACGGCCGTATAGGACTTTGACAAAGTGTCTATCACTCCCCGCTGATCTATTCCGCTGCTTTCTTCCCTCTGCCTCTTTTTATTGTGGAAATCAAGCCGCGTCGCGATAAGGCCGCACCTTTCCCCGATAGCAGGGAGGGAGAATGGGGGCAATTGGTCGTAATGAGAGCGGCTGAATGTGGCCCTGTCGACGCTGCCAGGAGCCTGTCAATCACATGGCTGTGATCACATGGCCAACACTGGCCAAGTTCATTTAACGCCTAATCAACAAAGCCGAAATGGAGGCGCATGCTGTCACATTCTATTTCGCTGGGTTGATGTTGCTGAATGGTGTAGATGCATGGTGACCATGGTAGGCCTTCTAAAAATGGCCAAATGGCTTACCCATGCAGGGCGGTATGGTGCAGCGAGGCTTCTGTGTTTTTAAAACCTCATGCAGCGTCCTTGTTTTAGCTATAACGACTTACGACACCCAACTGCTGAGGGTCGAGGCGACGGTGTGTGTTGTGTGCACGACCTGCTGCGCACCCCCGGGCCCCTGGCGGCCACCCCGGACAGTCGCGCTCTGTTACCTTATCAGCACCATTATAGATATCCCAATTAGACCGCATTTAATCCGATCGCATTCCCTATCGCTTTATAGCCCGATCCAATCGTCCCGCGGCAGGGACTGAAACCCGCTGCCCTTTCCCTTCATTCATCCATTCCAGCAGGCCCTTTCTCCGCTGCCAAGTCCCCCGCTCTCCCCCTCGCCTCAGCGGGGAAAGGGATATAAAGTTTCTCCACAAAGACCGATTCAATCCACCGTCTATTCAGGAAACCCGACGCCCGCTGCAGTAGGCTATCTGCCTCGCATCTGACCATTACAGCGAGTGGTTTGAGGGAGAGAAGAGAGAGAGGAGGGGGGCGAAGGCCGGTATGCCTATTATTATAGAGGACATTATCTCTCCATTTTTACTCAACGGGGGACCATACGTCCCAACGAGAGAGAGGACTTTTCTCTTTTACTTACCCCTCCTTCTGTCGGGTTGGCGACCCAACCTAGTTCCCCCTGTACAGATCTGGAGTCCAGTAACGTGACTGAAAAACAAGAGCGGAGAGAAAGAAAGACACATGTGAGCAGTGAGTCCCGTTCCTCCATATGATCTCACAGTGCACTTCAAAGTTCAACAACTTAATGCACAAAAAGAATAGTGATAGTGGGTTTATCGGCAGGAAACAAAACACCACGTTTGTGGAGGAGAATAGTGTTGATAGGCTTCATGCTATTCAGATTATGATTATTATGATTATTAGAGACACATATACGACATTAATAAAAGTAGGACAATTTGTTATAATTCCCAGATTTGCGTTAGGCCTGTGCGTGTGCATCTCCTTATTTAATGCAACTATAGCCTACACAAAATAGCCTTACAAAGAAATACTAAACGCGCATGTGGAATTTATTGTCATTATCCCAGATTTACCATGCAGCGGACTTGGCTATATTTTAGTATCTAGGCCTATGTCCAAAATGAACATGCTCTGCAGAGAAATAAGGCCTGTTTATTTCCCACGGTATCCTATTTTACCTTCTGAAATAAGGGCCAAAAACGTTTAGCATTAGAGAGAATTAGTTTTGGCGATTGTTTGAATTCAACGACGCAGGCATTTATTTACATTTGATGACTATAGGCTATTCAGTGTTTGTATCGCCCAGTAAACTATTTGGTGAATTTTAGGCTTTCTTACTGCAATTGTTCATTCCATTGGTGTATAAAAATCAGAGCTACCAAGAATGTGCATAGGCTGAACTTCATATTTGTATTGTGTCAGTGGCCTTTTCAGTATAGTCTACGACCAAGACAACGGACTGGTTCCCATCCATAGCTAAATAAGAACAAGCTGCTGCAAGCGAAAATAATCATAATCGAATGGATTTCTTTGTGCAGGCTGTTGGTGTGAACTGTGAAGTGTGTGGGCTAGTACACTATAGTCCTACATTGGAAGACTAAAGAAAAATGCTGAAACTGGACACTTGCGCCCGGACCCTGCAGGAGCCCCATGCATGCAAGCCTCGCTCCAAGCCCAGGGCTTTAAGTGGCACGGAGAGAGGGAGAGAGAGCCGAGATGAACAACAGCCGATGCGCATTTGGACAGCCCGTTCCGTTCCGCTCTCCGGGTGCACTGCACAAAAATCTCGCAAAGAAGAAGAAAAAAAAGCTTTGCGTAAAGGTGACCATGGTTGTTTTTTTCCCCCACATTGCAACTGCGTGCGTCTCCGCGCACCATTCCGGAGAAGCGACGTACGGGACAGCGGAGCGGGGCTCCGCTCTCACCACGAGATGAAGTCAAAACTCTCCCGGAGAAAACAGCAACAACTCTCCGCCGCAGTTCTCCCCAGTCCCCAACCTTACCTTCATTTGGGGGGTATATCCGTGCCGACGAAACAAAGGTAGAAATCCCAAGCAGTAAAGAGGTCGCGGTCGCCGTAAACAAAATCCCTGCCATGAGTGCCATTTGTGGTTGCTCGTTTTTTTTTGTGTCCTCGTCGTTGCTCTTCTCACAGGTCTTGCTCGCTCTCTCTTTCTCTCTCTCTCCCTGTGGAATATCTGTTTGAAGCGGAGAGAGCGACGCACCAAGCACACACACACTCAACACTGACTCACACACACACTCACACACACAACCAGGAGGCGGGTCTACTATGTGCGCTCTGACGCGACCGTCAATCCATATAGGAAACGCAGTGGACGGGAAAAGAGGGGCAAATAATCATTAACTGCCCCCACCCCCCAACACCCCCCTCCCCTCATTCCCCTCCCTCCCACCCGCCTTTAAGAGTGGACAGTGGTTCGAGGCGAGATGAGACTGTGCGCGTGGGTAACATTCTCCCTGCCTGGCATTTTGATGTCTTTGCATTGTTTGTGGATGAGAGAGGATGCAACGGTGGCACTGGCCGGCGACTATAATGAGATATCGAATTGATATGTTTAGTTGAACTAAGAAAAAATGTTTCACTAATGAACAAAGACAGCGAGTGTGTAGGCTATTCATCTCTAAAACGGCGCTTTTCCTACAGCCTATTTATTGAGCATGACCCTCCTTCCTTTTATACAAAAACAAACAAACAAAAAACATCTTTATTTATGTGCGTAAAATTCAACGTTTCGGTTTTCTTTTTTGTTCGCCCCTCCAATGGTCTCAGTCACAATGCATTGGTCCTGCATGTAGTCTGGCTCCAGTCAAGCGCAGCGCTGTCCAAGGTGAACCGCATTAGACCAAGGTCGCCACCTAGCGGAAACATTGACGGCTGTTCTGTCTCAAAATTGGATTATAGAACAAGTATGAGCATGACCCGCTAACGTTACACGGAATTGCACTTTGTGGAATTGACGATGCCCTTTTTTGCGACGAACACCGAGCCTCTATTGGATTATCGTCACACGCTAATATTCTTATATTATCAACTTATCAAGGCTTTCTTTGAAATTAATAAATGTAGCCTATAAGCTGTTTTGCGAGCAATTTGAGCAAATTAATATATCGAGCAGGCCTGTCTGTGCCATCATTGATGCTTGAAAGGTGAATGGTCCAGAAATCGATATAGAACTATCGTTAATTCTTGAGCTTTGCCCCCAGACAAAGGAAGCATATATTATTCTGCCTGGTCTGAGTGGGAAACTCCAGCTGTTTTAGTTTTGGACTCTCTCTGTCCGCACAGTGCTCTGTCTCTGTCTCTCTCTCTCTATGTGATGCCTTCCTACGCAGGTCCCCTCTGCTTTGCTCTGCTCCCACGGGATGTGGCCAGTCAGCCAGCAGGCAGGCGAGTTGCAGCAGATGAGCTCGTCACTGTGTGGGCAGGTTAGGGCGTTCCACACGGCCTCACACTGCAGCCGATGAATATAGGCTAAGTCTACTATAATCATAATGTTGTAGCTACAAAGGTGGTGGACAGACAGGACAGTAATATGGACAGTATAGTAGCCAATAGCCATTATATAAGTGCTTAGCCCACTCAAGTATTCATTTTATGTCTGAAATGAAATGAAATGAAATCTATATTTACCCAGGGTATCTGGGCTAAGCTCAAGAACTTGTTTCCAGCCAGGTCCTGCTCATAGAACACATTTCATCGTAGTGGTTCAATGCCTTGTTCAAGGGCACTTCAGCATTGCTGTATTAAAAACATTTCAAGATGTCAAAGAGTTTCACAAAGTTTGGGAGGTTGGGTCCTTCCTAAGAGTGAGTCCCTTGGTCAAAAGTAGACAATATTTCTATTTGAAATGTAGTGGACAAATACTCAAAAAATGTACAACTGTACCTACTGTAATCAAGTACTGTACTTATACTGTAGTTGTAGTTACTGTCCACCACTGATCTAACATTGCTTTTTCGCCAGACCATGAAGCAAGATTAAGCTAGGCCTATACACTGTTGCATGCTCAGTGTTAAATGTGTTAAATGTGGTGTATAAGTGATATGTTTTTATTAAAATAAGTGTTAGCTCTACATTTCCATAAATTCTATAGACAAGTAGAGTCAGTGTCAAGTAACTAGATGTCTCCCCGTCTCTCTGTATAGGTCAGGATGCCAATCGTATCCAATCAGAAGAGAGAACCCATCCCAACAATTTAAATTGGAATTGATGAAACAAGAAAATTAGCTGTCAAAATTGGAATTGGAACACTATCAAATGTAAACTTGTAATATATCTCTCCTGATTGGTTGAAATTGGTGGAATTGCAGTTTTTTGTTTGTTTTTAATACACACTAAACGTGAATTCAATACATTAGCAAAGATTGAGGACACAAAAAAACAGTGATGATAGTGCTGCAACAAATTTATGAAGCAATCAAAACTGCAGCATCACTTGGAGACAACCAATCACTTCCAAGGTACTCCCAAATGTCTCAACAGTAAACATTATGAGCAAGCTTTAAAAGCCTTATCACATTTTGTGGAATGCTTAAAACAGTTTTATTTTATATGCTACACAATCTTATACCATATGTATCCATCTTGCTCTCAGCTAAAACATTGAATACCCCTGTTTTAGCAATCAATGATTACTATTAGAATATTAGAGCTTTAACCTTTTAACATTATTTTGTTATTTTAAACAAAACCCCATCACAGCACCTTTAATTGACCTTACATTTGTATTACTCATTTGTATACTCTGCCTGAAGAAGGCCGAAAGGCCGAAACGTTGCTACGACTCTTATCTAAATAAAAACTCTAAATAAACCGAGTGTGCGGAAGTCATCTCTCTAATATATACTCTGAGTTACAAATGGATAAATTAATATGATTTTTCTGTGTAGGCTTATTGCCTCATTTTTATCATCTTAAATAGAATAATGGAAACAGCTAAGCTAGGCTTAAGACTAAGAGACGTGATCACAATAGTTGTGATCACGTGTTTGACTATTCACAAGTAGTTCAGACGTATCCAGTGTCTTTCAGTTTCACCTCACAATAAAGCCCACATGTATGAATATTTCCTTGTGTAGAAATACACTCCGCAGCCTCTAGCATTCAAACCTGGCAGCGCTCTCGCGCTGCGGTTCCCATGTCTTGTTGGAGCTGTCATACCGCCCTCTGAGTTCCAAGACTTTGCCATGACATATTCTGATCCTGCCCATACAAGGAAACATGTACACGTTTTTCTCATAGTATGTATGGGTGATCTCATTGTGAATAGACCTGCCTTTGTCTCCCATGCTCAGACAGCAGTGGTTCCCCTCACCGATGCCACTCCAGACTCCAGTGAGAAGAAGAATGCTGTTTCTTTTTCCATTACTGGACTGTGAGGGCAGCTATTGGATCCTGATCTTGGACTACTCAAGGAAATTATGGGAGACCAAGAAGTGGGGGGCTGTAGAGTGAGGACGAAGCTATGTGTCTTTGACTATTTTGTGTATGTGTACATTAGTGCAGTGGTTGTCAAAAATGTTCATGTCAAGGACCCCCAAATTGGTAGGTATTTGGCTGCGATTTTGTGCCAGGAACCCCATAAGAAAAGAAAAGTTACGATTCAACACATTGTGAGTTTGTAGATGGGCTATTTTCAAACAGACAAAATAAAACAGGACTTCAGTGTTTAAACTGTTCCTCATTTTCCTAGACTCCCTGGAACCCCTTCAAGGACCCCTGGGGGTCTTCGGACCTAAGTGTGCAGTGTCCTGATGTGTATAAGCACAGCTTTTTGTCTGCATGCCTATAGGCTACTTGCGTATGGGTTAGGGGTGTGCTGAAATATAGCACTCCTCCCGATACCGATTATTAAAATATCGATATCGGGAAAAAATAAATAAATATATATATATATATATATATATATTTGTTTTTAAATTTGAAATGTTGTTCATAATGAAGTGATGAACAAGTGAACAAGTGAAGTCATTTCCTCCTAGAAAAGGAGGAAATGACAGCTAAAATAAAGCAAATCCCACTATCGGATTCCACAGCAACCAGAAGTACTGAATTACTGGATGGTGAGTCCACTGACACCAGTGATAATGGTCAGTTGGTGGTGTTTGTGAGGTAATGATACCATGTGATAATGGTCAGTTGGTGGTGTTTGTGAGGCATTATGATGATACCAGTGATAATGGTCAGTTGGTGGTGTTTGTGAGGTATTATGATGAGGGTATGAGGCAAAGGGGGAGTTTATTGAGTATTAATTTAGTGTTTGAGTGGTGCAACCACTATAGACAGCTATGTGTGTGTCCCTCCCTGTGTCCGAGCACGAAAATAGCGTTTTTTCAGTTCCAAGTATTTTGTAGTTGCAGATATCGTGATATATCGTTGATGAAATTTCATACAATATATTGATATATCGCAAATATCGCAATATATCGAATATCGTGATATTATCGTTATCGAGGGCCTAATACCGCGATATATATCGTATCGTGAGGTACCCATATCGTCCCACCCCTAGTATGGGTGTGACTGTGTGTGCACACGCCTGCGCTGAAGGTATATTGTCCTCATGAAGGTCTCCGGGGATTCCGTACGGTAGTGGTCTCTCTGTAGTGGTCTCTCTGGACAAAACATCTCTAACAACATAATAATGCACACCTGGCATCTTGCCAATTATATCCCTCAGCATCGATTGCCAGCACCACCTGAAAGACACGTTGTTTTCCCCCTGGCGACGGGCCCAGCAACCCCCCAAAAAAGCCAGAGGGCAACTTGAAGACTCACTTTTGATCATTTTGACCGAACAGTGGGTTCGACACCAAAGAGGGGTCCATTGATGGATGGGTGGGTCCAAAATGGAAGGTAATGCGTCTCTTGTCTTCCTTCGTTTGTGTCACAGCGTTTTTGATTGATTGCTCCCGGACTGTTGTCTTCATCCCTTAAATTGGCATGTGTTTTTTCTTTTTTTTATGCGACAAGGCACCCACCTCCTCACTCCCACTCTCTCTTCCTTCCACCCCTCCCTCCTTCCCTCTCAACCATCCGTCTCCGCTTTCCCCAGATGGCACCTACTGCCCACACATCTGCATTGTGTGTCAATCACAGATCGCTCACTATAGCATGCATCTGCACACTCAAAGTAGCACGCGCGCACGCACGCACGCACGCACGCACGCACGCACGCACGCACGCACGCACGCACGCACGCACGCACGCACGCACGCACGCACGCACGCACGCACGCACGCACACACACACACACACACACACACACACACACACACACACACACACACACACATACACATACACATACACATACACACATCCTTCCAGGTGGGTGCATCAGGGATTATTTTAATTGCAGATTTGGTGAAAGCCTCCAAATCCCTTTGCCCTCTCTTCCATCCCCACCTCACAATACAGTTTGGGCCATTGTTTCAGGAGAGATCTGGCTGATCCCCAAGCAGTGCCGGAGCCCTATATGGCCCTCCTGCCGAGCTCTGACCCCCAGGCTATGGGACCAGCCCAACGCCTACGGACCCCAGCCCCATGCAGTGTTCTTTGGGTATATGCCATCAAGGGGACAGTCCCTGGAGGTCAGCACACGTAGGAGCTGGAGCTCAGGAGAGCAGAAAGGGATGACCAGATGAAAGGAACAGTGGGAGAGTATAGCTCAGAACCAATTTAAGAAGTGTCGGAGACTGTCTTAAAGATCAACACACACACACACACACACACACACACACACACACACACACACACACACACACACACACACACACACACACACACACACACACACACACACACACACACACACACACACACACACACACACACACACAAGCACGTGAATATACAGTCACTCACAAACGATATAGGCTACATAATGTTTGTGTTGTTGTTATAGTCACAAGGGAGGTGTGACTTGTTTTGATGATTGCCTATAATCACCTGTTTCACTTGAGGCATTTTTGCAGTCACACCAGACAGACTGGAATTCACCTTGGCTGCTTACCCCCGTAACATTTTCCCATTGCATGCTTATACAGAGACCTGCATGCCAGCACACTCTTTGTATGCTGCCATGTGAGCTGTAACGCTCCACCCCCTCATACAGCAGCCACCCTGGCCTGCTACGACACTGTATTTCTTGACCTATCTGACCCTGCCACCCCACCTCTGTACCCCTGGCGAGTCGATGGTTCACACCCAGTAGGGGACAGCTTCCGCCATGGTCAGAGAAAAGCCGTCAAACAGCGAAAGGCCCCCAACCGTCATTATTATGGAGCTGCCTTGGGTGTTCCGACAAGCCCGATGTTTGCATCAGTTCTCATCATTTACTTTTCCACATTGTTGGATCCTCTGTGTTTGGAGAACGCCAGGGGTCTCAGATGTGACAGTGGGGGGCTGTGGGCACTGGATGGGGAAGAAGGTTTGCTCTCTAATGCAAGCACTGTAGCGTACCAAGATGGAGCATATCATGTTTTTCTTTGCCAACCTCATTCCGATGCTCGACAGAAACAAATAGAAGCGGGAGGGGAGGAAATCGCACAAGGTGGAAAAGACGATTTCCTAGCTCTGTGAGTGTGACCACAGTGATTTACAAGTTGGCGAGTCTTCAACCAAGCATAAATGTACCAAAGTAGTGTCAGAATCACAAATTACTCTTTATACCCCCATGAAAATCCGCTTATCAGGCCGTTTTTTGTTGTGGAGGGTGTTATCGAGTGGTTAGAAAGAGCCAGGTAAACGACCCAGTAAATTCTCATCTGGCCGGCAGATAAAGTTGCTGTCACTGGACGCCTTGAGATGTGTGTGACTGCTGTTCACTCACTGCTTAAAGCATCAACACAAACTACAAATCAAGCTCAACAACCAGGCAGCTTTTCAAGCTTTATGTAAAAGATTACACGCAAAAGAGACATTTGGCAGTCGAGAGAGGAATAAGCACCATGGGGGAAATGATTTAAGGTGCTTCTACGAAGTTTTATGGCTTGGTGTCAGTACCTCACAGCGCCACCCCACCATTGTGTGTATGTAGAATGTGCGTGCGTGTGTGTGTGTGTGAGAGAGAGAGAGAGAGAAAGTGAGTGTCAAGATGGAAGAGGGGTTTATTTAGTGTGAAACTCTGTCTGATTACTCTGTAGGCGTCTCAGTGGGTGCATTGTTTTGGCACCTGTGTGTGATGTGTGTGTGTGTGTGTGTGTGTGTGTGTGTGTGTGTGTGTGTGTGTGTGTGTGTGTGTGTGTGTGTGTGTGTGTGTGTGTGTGTGTGGGTCCATACCTGTCTATGTAAATACATGCAAGCAAGTCCTTGTATTCGTCTGTGCCATACGCTGCATATCTCTGTGTGCACAAGTACGAGCATGCCAATGTCTGTCTCTGTGGATCTGTACAAATGCTTAGAGATGCTGACAGAAGGTTTATTTTAAGTCATTATATTAAGGAAAGCATCCCACCCATCCCCTCCAACTCTCTCTCTCTCTCTCTCTCTCTCTCTCTCTCTCTCTCTCTCTCCCCCCTCTCTCTCTCTCTCTCTCTCTCTCTCTCTCTCTCTCTCTCTCTCTCTCTCTCTCTCTCTAGTACAACGGTGTTTGAACAGTGTTGTAAACAGACTTCAACTCAGCTCTGTGGTTGAGCCCTCGGGAGGTTTCAGCGTGATTGGCTGGTGGTGATGAAGTCATCTCCTCAGTGAGCTTCCTATAGGACATAGTGGTGGTGGTCATCGATCCAGACCTCGTTCATTTTTCCTATAGAGATTTCTAAACATATATTTATATTGATTATTTTAAGCCTAGAATCAAGCCATCCAGGATCCTGGTGAATCATGACCATAAAATATTTGATTCTGAGAAAAAAAGATATAATAAACTATATTTAATAAATACTCATCGTTTTGCGGTTTCAATTAGTTTTTTCACAGAATCAAATGTTGTATGGTCATGATTCACTAGGATCCTGGGTGGCTTCAATTTAGGCTTAAAATAATTGATATCAATATTTTTTTGAAATCTCCATGGAGTCTGGATCGATGGAACCCCTCTGTGGATGGCATCATGAACACCATGTGATGTACAGGGATGGAGGCACATGGAGGTTTGCCTAAAACCTATTGTATTGAATGTATTCTCATCAAGTCTCTCTCTGTCCCTCTCTTTTCTCACATTCTCTCTATCTCTCTTCTCTTGATGCTCTCTCTCCTTACATTCACCTCAGGCAGGGCAGGGGGAGGGGTACAGTATGTATGGTAGAGCAGGGAGGTGAGTCAGGGCTCAGCATGGTGATGACCTGTAGTGGGCCCGTCGAGGTCCTGTTGCTATGGTGCCTCACCGCTGCCTCTTGACAGCATCCAGGGCCTGTTGAGCTGCACAGAGCAGGAGAGGCCTGTCAAACACACACACACACACACACACACACACACACACACACACACACACACACACACACACACACACACACACACACACACACACACACACACACACACACACACACACACACACACACACACACACACACGTGTGCACACGCTTTCCACGCATGCACATACAAATCACACACGTGTGAACTTTGAAGTGAGGGGCGCCTCACTACTTTAAACAAACATCATACTCTATGTTTGTTTAAATGTCATTAAAAGTCCATAGACTTGGCTGCCATATGACGTAATTTCCAAAAGCCAGACGTTGGGGGGGCTAGTGCCCCTCAAAAGGTGTCTATGCTGCACACATGAACTTATTGAGCAGATTCACAGAGAGCTGGCCAGATACTCAAAAGATGTAAATGTATAGTTACTGTCCACAACTGCACGCACGCACGCACATGTACATGTACATGCACACACCTCTGTGCACTGAGCAGTGCACCTGCATGGGTTGCCAAATAAACATGTTTGCCTGAGCAACTGATACACCCAGACAAACTGACAGCTGCCCACATATTTGCTTTAAATAAGCATATTCAAACACAAAACAGATGGAGAGAGGGAGCGTGTGGAAGGACGCTACAGTCACAGCACATATCTAAACACACAGCACAGTACACCATGGGACAAATGTGTGTGTGCGGGTAGCAAACTATGTCAGCCTGTCGCCAAACATACAGCTACAGAGCCATGCTGTGCACAGATGCAGCCTGTGCTTCCTCTCTTTTCTCTCATTCCAGTGTGCCAAGTCCATTTATTATTATTTTTTAAATACATTGTTTTATTGGTGACAGTTAAATAGCATATTTAATGCACATACTGTGTACGTAGATATTTGTATGTGTATTTGCATGCCATGCACGCAACCATGCACATGTGTGCACACACACGCAACAAAACAATGTTAATTCTGACTGGAAGACATGCATAGCAATCACATCCATAGAAACGTAAAGGTGCGCACAATCAGAGCCACTCACACGCACGCACGCACGAATGCGTGCGCACACACACACACACACACACACGGACGCACGCACGCACGCACGCACGCACGCACGCACACACACACACATGCAGGTAATGCCTCACCGCCAAACGCAGTGATATAGGAGCTACTCTGCTAACCAGACCCTGAAGCAGCTGTCTGTTTTTACTTATGTAAATATCGTGCAACACTGTATCTGAAGAAGAGTTGGTAGACTGGGTGTGTGCATTATATGTTCATCTGCGTAACTAAGGATCAAAGTAGGGGTTAGTGTGTGTGCATCTGCGTTTATCAGTGTCTGTACACGTCTGAGAGTCTTGGGTGTGTATGTTTGATTTATGTTGTGTAGTAGGGATTAAGGAAGCGGCTACTGTGTGTGTGTGTGTGTGTGTGTGTGTGTGTGTGTGTGTGTGTGTGTGTGTGTGTGTGTGTGTGTGTGTGTGTGTGTGTGTGTGTGTGTGTGTGTGTGTGTGTGTGTGTGTGTGTGTGTGTGTGTGTGTGTGTGTGTGTGTTTTGAGATGAAGACAGCAGGTGAAATTGGGAGGCAGAGAGAAGGTGAAGGTATCCAATGCTATCAATGACTGAGACAGCACTCAACAGCACTCAGACAGAATACAAACATTTGGGACACAGAACCTTATTGGAGAAAACACAGCTCTAAAAAGCAAACATGAATTAGTGGGGAAAGGGGAACGTTCTGGATTTTCAGACATTTACCAAAAACGTTGCATTAAATCCAAGAGCACCATCCTAGTAAGGCTGCACAATATATCGTTATCGTATCGTTGACGTTATCGAGGTATGAACATGCGGACTATGAGGTCAATCGGCCAGACAGCACCTGAGACTGAGTTATGAATGGGACATACACACACAAACATATTTTGTATATTTATAGATTTATTTATACAGATTTATGATTATAAAATGGTCCAACTTGTCCAGAATTATTCAAATTAACAGAGATACCATGGCCACCTCTGGTTTGTCTGTCAACACAGGAGCATTATCAAATTGTGTATTATAAAAGTACAGTACATGTAGCCATACCATTAACCCAATATACATGTCTTGCAGCTACAGCAAATTAGTCAACTTAAACAAATACTGCAGTAAATCTGTGCCTCTATTCAATACGAGAAAATTATTATTTTGTTGATGGAGTGTATGATCGTAGCCACTGAGCATTTAGGTTGGTTTTAATGATTAATTCATTTTAAATAAAACAGGATGCTCAACTTAAAGGACATAAAGTCCTACTATTTGTCACATACAATGCTGGATGCAAGATTTGTTCTCCGCATTTGACTCATCTCTTGGAGCGGTGACTGTGAGCCGCAGCCGTGCCACACATGTCTATTTGTAAATCCAACCCTCCTTGATGCTGAGTGTGAAGCAGGAAAGGGTGGAAGCTCTAACCACAAGGCTTAAGGTCTACCACTATGCGTTGGTTCAGGAACTACTTTGCAGATTGAATCCAGTGTATACAGATGATCACATTTCAAGCTACATGGTGATATGGGAGATACCCAAGGCTCAGTTTTAGGAACTATCGGCACACCAATTCAGGCTCACAAGTATCTTTACTTTAAAGATAAAGATAAAGTAAAGATACTTGGGAGCCTGAATTGGTGTGCCGATTTTTTCATTTTTTCATTTCTTATATGACTTCATTTTGATCCAGCACCCAGCCTATAGTATAGGTACTGATGTGCGTGTCCTTTTTGACTGTTTGTTCAGTCTCCTCTATTACTCAGTTTTAGGAACTGTCTTTTTCAATTTGTATAAATACAAATGGCAAAGACATACTTAAAGTTAAAGTGCATCTTTATGCAGATTATAATCAGTTGCCTCTTCTCTGAGGCTAGTGATGAGCTCCAGCCCAGACTACCTTTGCAGGCCTATATTGTATGGTCTGAAGTTAGTTCTTAAAAGTGCACCCAAAATATGGGGGAAAAACAACAACAACCTGATATCCATCATGCAACAAACACAACAACAATTCGTCCTCTTGCCACGTGCTATCTATAGATCCAGATAATTCTGGCCTGATTTGCTGTGGTTTGGAGATTTCTGCTGTAAAGATGTCTGTGGTCACTACAATACAATGACATTTAGTTTGTGGTGTTCAAAGCACCAAAAAGCTGCATTTCGAATACTCAATAGCAACGTCTCTTTGTTACTCACAGCTCATACACAACATAAGCTTTGTTTTACGTATTCAACAATTATGTCCATGTCTGCACTCTATAACCACATGATTTCACACAATAGGCCTACAATATGACATCACACTAATAACAGCATCCACTACAGCAAGTGGCATGCAAGTGGCAGGGCGGCCATCCAGAAAGCTGGAACCCATCAAGAGTAGAATAGAATAGAATCAAATTAAATGTACTCACCAACAACAAAATGGGCACACTGTGGAATGCGGATCACATATCTCCACCAGGCCAGGTGGCCTACCCAGGGGCTGTATCAGAGGTAGAAAATGACATTGTAGGGCTCATGTGCAGCATTGCGTCAAATCTAGGAAAGCTCTGTGTTGATATCTGTGACAGCAATTTATTTGTATATTCTTATGTAGACTACTAGCATTTGTGGATATGCACATACATTGAATCTGTCATGATAATGTTACTTGTGGTACTGGAACATGAGTGGTAAATCTCGGCTTACATATTGGGATAAAAATGGGCTTGAAAAGGTTGGTTACCACTGCTCTAAAATAGCGGGTGTTCATTTAACTCTGACAGTGTTCCAGTTCAATTAACTCTCAGGATGTCCCTGTGCAACCTACCTGTGCAATACCTGATATCCATCATCCCTCTCAGACCCAGACACAAACATTTAGCAGCGTGTCTCCCATAACTTCCCTTCATTCTGTACAGAGATCCTAGGAGGTTTTCAAGTAGCAAACTAATGATTGTATTGACTGTATTTCAGAATGTACAGTAACATTGCTTTTTTAATGTCATGCTTTTATAAGCTCGATACTACAGTAATATGAGACTATCTTCTTTTGTGTCCTGGTTGTCTTTCTGTGTTTTTGCAAATGTCATGTTATGTTTAGTGTATTTAGGTAGATGCATACGTCATTGCTTTTCTCTAATTACCTGCATTAAATGTGACCTAAAAAATCACACCTGTGTGAAGTGAGGGGCACTCTTATCATCATACATCATCTCATTCCGGCCAATCACAATTTGTGTGCTCACCTTAGTCTTCAATGTTTGTGTTTACGCAATGTTTGTGTTTTCACAAACACTAAAAACTGGCCATTTATTGTCAATGGCATTCAATGTTTGTGTTTACACAAACACTCAAAACTGGCCATTCATTGTCAATGGCATTCAATGTTTGTGTTTAAATGACATTGCACAATGTAGAGCACTATAAACCTACTTGATGACTGATTTATACTTGGCCGCACACCAAAATAGCAGACCTGCAAGCTCACAATGCATCGCACTGCAATGCGTTTGCAGATCATGTATTTTCAGTGCACAACACGGACACACAAAGTATAAATCAACCTTAAAAGCAGGTGTTCCATACATCTCCCATCTCTCCTCTATATTATGTACACATATACCTTTGAGTGGAGTCCCCTGGGTCCCCCACCCCCTGCCCCCCCGCAACCTAACCTCCGTTGAGACCTCCTCTCCATTTCTCCCTCAAAGGTTGCAGGTAAATGGGGTAATCTTCTGACCCATCGCCCCCCTCTCTATAGATGGATGAAACCCAAGTCCCCCCTCCCCATCCTAGAGTTGGACCCCCCGCCTGTCGACTACCAACAAATCCACCTCCCTCCCTCCACTCCCCTCTCTCTTTTTCCTCATATCTAATCACAGTCCATTAGCCGCCCCATTAAAATTCTTTTGTCCAATTTGGGAGGAATGCTACCCTCGTGGAAAAACAGAACGCCACAACAATAGAGCCTTTTCAAAACGCCAGCGACTTTTAGTACTGAGAGTCACTGAGGACTGCCACCCACCACCACCCCTACTGTTTCCAATCAGCGTCCCCGTCTGCTGTGTGTGTGTGTGTGTGTGTGTGTGTGTGTGTGTGTGTGTGTGTGTGTGTGTGTGTGTGTGTGTGTGTGTGTGTGTGTGTGTGTGTGTGCGCGTGCTCGCATGCGTGTGTGCGTGCGACTGTGTGTGCGTGTGTGTTTGTTTGAGTGCGTGAGAGAGAGAGAGAGAGAGAGAGAGAGAGAGAGAGAGAGAGAGAGAGAGAGAGAGAGGGAGAGCTTGTGTAGCTTGGTTGGCAAGTGGACATTGTTAATTCAACAGTGACATCATTGCTCATTGAATAGCACCATTATTCAAGGACTACATGACTTTTAGCAGCATTCCATGGGAACCGGCACGGTGACTTTAAATCAGGAAGTGCAGAAAGGAGTGGAAAGGTAAAGGCCAGTTTGTGTCAAGGTCTGTCATCCCCCTTAATATATTGTGTGGTTATGTCTCATCTGTGTACATCAGCATTACTTTGACATCATGCACTGTAGCTTATCAAGTATAACATTACATTCCATTAAAACCCTGTTTTGCTGGATTTGGTGGCACCTATGGTGAGTGATGGGCAAAAGTCATTGAGGATCAGTATAGTAACTAAGTACATTTACTTAAGTACTGTACTCCAATACTTTTACTTCTACTCCACTACATCTCTGATCCAAATATTGTGCTTTTACCTACATTTATTTGAAAACTTTAGTTACTAGTTACTTTGTAGATTTTGATTATTATTAAAAACAAACAAAGCATCTCTCTCCCAGGTACCCCGGCCAACCTATCCACCTGTTTCAGCGGAAATGTACTGGGGCTCCTTGTGTGTGTGCTTCACTAAAGGTGCTGCCACACTTACTAAAGAGCCGCGGACGTTCTCGGCTGTCCGCAGCTTCTTTTCCGGGTTTTTAGACAGCTGGTGGATGGAAATTAAGCTCCACCTCCGCGGCTGACTGCCGCGGAGGAGAGCGTTTCCGGGAATCTGTCCGTCGCGGCAGTCAGCCGCGGAGGTGGAGCTTCTTTTCCATCCACCAGCTGTCTAAAAACTTGCGGCTGTCGGCCGTTTTCCGCTCAGGTGTGGAAACACTGTAAGACTTCCTTCAGCCAGTGTTGCCATGTCTGCCTATAATAAGCAAACTTTGGCTTGTTTTTCTGTAAAGCCAAAGCTTGTAAATATTGGTGGTTGCTGGTTGTGTTTTTGGGGCTTGTTTCTAAAGTGTACAGTAGTTGCATATTTGGGCTTGCTTCCTAATGTTGTTTAAACCATGGTTACCACATTTCTTCACGTCTGAATACTACAGACGAAAAACTGTTTAAGTCCAAATGTTATTCTGACTCCTCCACGAAAAGGCCTCGTTGTTCTGACCCCTTATACATCATTTATACATCATTGGGCTCCATTTTTGTCATCGCTAAACCCCTTATCCCTAAACTTCTTTGCCTTTTTTACTATTTTGCAAAACATTTTTGAATAGTTTAAATGGCCAGTCTACAAGCTCACAACGTGTCAATGTAGAATGGCTAGTTGAACTATTCAAAAATGTTTTTCAAAATAGTAAAAAAGGCAAAGAAGTTTAGGGATAAGGGGTTTAGCAGTGACGAAAATGGAGCCCAAACTGTTTTTCGTCTGTAGTACTCAATTGTCCACGGACATCCATCTGAAAGTATTTTGTGCCAGGGACCCCCATACAAGAACACAATTTCAATTTATTCTCAATATTTTTTTAAATAACAGATGTACAACCTCACAATGTGTCGCTGTGAGCTTGTAGATCTGCTCATTTCATTTGTGCTTGTTTTCATAGAGCTGGCCGCTTGCGGCAACAGGAAGAGGAAGTTATGCACACACAAAACACAAAGGCTTATGGGACACTGGAAACAGGACAAGGCATCACTCATGCAGTGACAGAGATCATCACACTCCCCTACTGGATTTCCACTCATGAACAGCTACAGTTGGGTGCCACCGATATTGTCCCTTATCAATTGACCCATTTAGGCCTGACCTCAAAATTTTAAAAAATCCTTCTAAATCCTCCAGTTTTCTGAAATAAATATTTTCACGATTTAAAAAAAATAGCAGACCTACAAACTCGTAGCGCGCCACTCGGTGGCGCGCTATGAGCTTGTAGATCTGCTATTTTTCAATAGCTAAATTATAACAATGTTTAAAACACCAAAAGGGGTTCCCGCCCAAAATGGCTTAACTGTCCTTTTGCGCAGATCACGCAAACCTCAGCAAAAAGAAAAGGACAATATCGATGGCCTCCAACTGTAGGGCCAATTATGCTCGTCTGAAATGCTGGAGAGCTATGATGGAGGAACTGGCGGCAATCAGATTGTTGAATGTGACAGGGCAGCAACTATATATACACCGTAGGCACCGTTTCCTCTATGGAAACTGAATATTGTTTACAAACTTTTAAACTAACCACTCAAGATCGGAAATGAGCAACTGCATGCAATCATTTCCACAGGGCAATGTCCTGTTGTCCAGGGGACAATAAAATATGCATTTGGGAGGGGACATGCTTAATAATGTTTATAGAAAGCATTATATAGGTTACCGTAGAGGTTATAGAGGTTACAGGTGCAATACATGGTCATGTTTGCAGTCAGGTACAGCTCGCAAACATTTATGAGAAAAGACTGCCAAACTAGGAAACGTGTCCTTGTCCAACCCCAGAGTGAACAGGACCTCCAGCAGACTAAGGCCTCTTTTAGATGGCGACCATCTCCAGATAAAACGTCAAAGTCGTTGCGTTCTCATTTTTTATTGACCCTTTACACGAGAACGCACACTTTATGAAAACGCTATAATGTCGCTAGGTGGCGGTAATGGGCTGCCAAATAGACCAGTCACCCACGTTACGTACAAGAAGAAGAGCCAGCTCCCCCTTCACGCAACCCTATCAGGGTTTTGCTTCCAGAACACAACGTGGTTGTGGCCGTCGCTCGCTGCCTGCTTTCTATAACGCATCGAGGTGACAGACAGGCTGACAGACAGCCCAGAGCATGCAGGCAGAGCGCGCCACGGGATGGTTATATATTTTATAATACATTAGGCTACATAAACGCTGCCGCCGCCTATCACAAGGCATCTAATTGGTAGGCGAGAAGGGAGGCTTGTTCAGGAACTCCATTATATCATATATGGCTCAATGTAATAAATATGCGCTGTGAGCCAACGTGAGCCATGTCATAAGTTTTGCGGATTCACCGTTTTGCCTGTTGAGAAGGGATAAAACGGCATTCTCAAAGATTTCCACTCTGGAAGGTGGTTTCACTTTGTTGCGTTTTCACCTCCTGAAAACACCGTTCTCGTCTAAAGGGACACCAGCAAACGATACTTTATTTTGCCGTTTTCTATGAACACCATTCCCCTGTAAAGACCACCTAAGTGTAACATCTTACAAGACAGTGTGAAACGTAGAAATCACACCCGTGTGAACTGAGTGGTGCAACTCCCCCCCCCCCCTCCTCTCTCTCTCTCTCTCTCTCTCTCTCTCTCTCATTAGCAGGCAACAGTGCAGTACTATCTCTCTCTCTCTCTGTTTCTGGCACAACAGCGCCACCTTTGCCCCTACTGGTACTCATAGTCACATAGTCACATAGGTGGGTTAACACAGTCACATAGGTGGGTTAACACATTGATGTTCCTAAAAACAACCACAAGCCAGAGTGCCATCAGTTGACAAATGTTAGCTTCAACATGTCCAGACATGCCCTCTGATAGATCGGACACCATAATGTGTAAACTCTGTATCACTGTTATAAGACACTTAAACCCAAATAATATTATAACAAGAAGTTTCCTCTTTGGTTATTGATATACTATACTATAATAATAATAATAATAATAATAATAATAATAATAATAATAATAATAATAATAATAATAATAATAATAATAATAATAATAATAATAATAATAATAATAATAATATACTAATATATATATACTGTCAGATAGATATGGACCTGGACTTACAAGGTTAAAATAAAATATATCACCCTCCTTGTAACGTGAGTGACTTAGTTTTCCCTTGAACCATATAGTGTGAGGTAAATCTTTCCTTTGAACCATAGCATGAAAGTCAATAATAATGATTATTATTATTAAGGTCAGCAACAAAAAGAGTCTCAGAGCTCTGGAGGACAATATTTTGTACCCATTCTCTTCTTCATCACATGGATGCCTGGTCTGGTCTTATTTTATGCTCACTTAAGCTATGTATTGTCTGGAGGCTCTCTCTGAGAGAGTGTTTTTTTTGTACAGTAGCCTACTGTATTATACTGTAGTGTGTGTGTGTGTGTGTGTGTGTGTGTGTGTGTGTGTGTGTGTGTGTGTGTGCGTGTGTGCGTGTGCGTGCGTGCGTGCGTGCGTGCACATGCGTATAGGCGGTTTGTGAAGGACCTGAATGCTTTTTGGCCCACTGCACTACATAGACCTCTTTGTCCTTGATGAGGTGTGCTGAGTGTCTGACTGGTTGACTGGCTGACTGACTGACTGACTGACTGGTTGTAAGACTGGTTGGAGCTTGTGGGACCGATCCTCGCCAACCAGAACGTGGGAAGCTCTTCAAGAGAGATGTGGGCTCAGAAAAGTGCACATCATCATAAGACGCACGCACGCACGCACGCACGCACGCACGCACGCACGCACGCACACACAATCACTGCCAACAGGCCGGTATACATGCAGGCTTATCTGTCGGTATTCTGGGACACTGTCGCAGATGACAGGTAGGTATGACTGGCTAAGACATACTGATAACTGACAGGACTGGACATTTGACAGCGTGTGTGCGTGTGTGTGAGAGAGAGAGAGAGAGAGAGAGAGAGAGAGAGAAGCTTGTATGACTGTAAACCATGCATGAAAGTGATAGTGAACACTAAAAGAGGAAATGCACTTCAGGCTTATGTAAGTGTGTGCACAAATAGGTGTGTGTGTGTGTGTGTGTGTGTGTGTGTGTGTGTGTGTGTGTGTGTGTGTGTGTGTGTGTGTGTGTGTGTGTGTGTGTGTGTGTGTGTGTGTGTGTGTGTGTGTGTGTGTGTGCTCAAGGGGCAGGGCTACCATTACACTCTGTCAGTAATTACTAAAATGAAAATGAGGCCAGTGTTCAGAGGGGCTTTCCATTACTAATGTTCTAATGTAAAATAATTGTGTGCGTGTGCCTTTGCGCGCGCGCGCGCGCGTGCGTGCGTGCGTGCGTGCGTGCGAGCCTATCAGAGTGGTGTGTTTTCTGTCACTAATGCCAAGGGTTTCAGGTGTGCTGTGCCGTAGCTTTTTCACATTAGCATAACACAGCATGCGTGCTTGCGTGTGCGCACTCTGCAATGTGCATTTGTGCATGTGTGCATGTGCATCCACATAAATGACCACCATTCACCAGTTCATACAGTATATCCCCAGTATGCTAGGAGGGGAGAGAGAGAGAGAGAGAGAGAGAGAGAGAGAGAGAGAGAGAGAGAGAGAGAGAGAGAGAGAGAGAGAGACACAGAGACACAGAGACAGAGAGAGAGAGAGAGAGAGAATGAAGGAACCACATTAACCACTTGTTTCCTTCTACACCAAATCCTGAAAATAGCATATCTACAACCTCACAAAGCAGCATCCCATAATAGTGAAGCTATTGCTAGGGCTCGAGTTGAGAACTTAAATCCAAGCATCCCTATTTTGGGGGGAACATTGGCCAAAAATAGCAGATATATAAGCTCACAATTGGCTAATTTTGGCATGCAAGGAGATTTGTAGTGGACAGAAATACTTCGTCCAAGTACAGTTGCAACTCAGGTCTGTTTGACTAAGACTAGAGGCTTTGAGTTGTTCCAAACTGTAGGCTATTATATGAGGTAAGATGTTTGACACTGATTGATTGATTCCTCTAAATAAGGAACAAAGTGTGTCCCTTATCAGTTCAATAAGGTACACGTCTTTTAATTTTCAAATAAGGGACGAGTCCTTAATTCAAGGGGCGGTTGGCAGCCCTGAATAGGGCTGAAGTTGAGAACGTGTGTCCGGTGCACTGTAAGCCTAGATGTAATCCAGGGCAGGAAGCGGGGGAGGGCGTTACAGTAGGTGTTAAGGCTCCAGTGCTTCCCTGAACCACTGCCGCTGACTGCTTCACTCAAGACTCTGTAATATGGAGCCCCTATTGGGTTTCACTGGAGCCGCTCGGCGCTACGCCTCCAACCATCACTGGCGGTCTGAGAAACCAGCCAGCCATGCTGCCAAGGTCACCCAGCGTGGAGACCCAGCGTAGGCGTTGTGTAAGGTCAGACATTCATAAAACATCTAGGGCCGCGCTATTTCAGCGTAATGGAGCAGAAACAGTTAAGTGACAAAGCAACACCTCTGGTAATGTGACTGCTCCGCTTTGAACAACCCAATCAGAGACAAATGGTGTGCAGTCTGAACTGCATAGCGATAGGGTGTGAATCAGTTATGATCAGTGGTGTTTTAGAGTTTTAGAGTTTTATTATAGGATCCCCATTAGCTGGTGCATAGCAGCAGCTAATCTTCCTGGGGTCCACACAGAACATAAAAACATGACATTCGACATGAATGACATTACAGGACAATGATATATAAATACAATAAAAAAGATCAACAATTTCCTTATCCACCTTCTGATTCCCCATTTTCTTGGAAGAGAAAAAAAAAAAAAAAGCATATCATCATATCTGCCTCAGTTACATATTAGCCTTCCATTCTCCTGGGGTAGAAAACAAAAGTAGAGATAAAAATTGAAAATATTATCCTAATCATGAGGTCTAGGTTTTTTTGGAGGGTATATCATATTATTCCATTCCACACACATGACATGCGCACATATATACGGGGTCAACAAATGAAATGGTTAGGGTATACTGCAGGATAAAACAATGGGTGGTATACTATGTAGGCCTATATGGCGTAACCCGGTAGAACACACACTGGTTATAATCTATTTCAAAATATCTAATAGTAATTGACAATCAACAATGAGTTGATATGCGTCTGCGTCTATAAATGTTGATGTGAAAGGTGTGCATGGGTGTCTGTAAAGTTTAATGCCATCAATCTTCTAGTCTAATACAAGCTGGTTTAACACATGTTACAGTTTTAATTCCAGCGAGGTGCCTCATGTTTTGAGAGAGTGCCATGTTTCAGCAAATGAGATTATTAATTTCCACTCTGCCTCTGAGATTAATCAAGTTTTACCTTTATTACATCCATTCACTGATCAATAGGTTATTCTGAAAATAATACAAAAAATATAGAGTGGTTCAAATGTGGGCCCTAAATATATTTGCAAATATATGTTTTTGTCAGAGACATGAATGCATACAAACCAAGGTGATAGTAAATACTGATCCATATCTATCGGTCAGAGAATTAATTACCTCGGAGGAAACTTCTTATATTATGAGAATTCATATTTGGGTTTATTCCAGAGAAGAGATCTTACAAGCGTCGTGAATGCTTAGAGCGAGGTTACAGAATACAGATATATAATTCTGAAGATTAAACAGTGATACAGAGTTTTATACACATGTGAGTTTACGCCTTGTGTCATCACGTCAACTTTGGCTCCATCTTGGTTCGTTCCCTGGGCAAGGGTTGTGACATTTATGCACAATGTTTATAAAAACAAAACTGTGTGGCAGACAACTCGAGGGGAAAGAAATATGTTAAAACGTCTAACACAGATTGGTGATACGGGAGTTCTGCAGTACTCAGTTCAGACTTCAGACACATGGCTGCTACAAGGACAAGCGAAATGATAACAAATAGTCAAAAACTAAAACAATAGGGATCCTAGAGGCACAGGGGGCCTTTTAACCATGTTGACACATACCAATGAAAGATGGTACAAAATGAGATCTATCACAAGGCATGCTTTCATTTCCCTGTCACAATTATCATTTCTATTGTCTGCATGATATGTTATTCAAGCCGTTGACTGCTCTGTTCCTGAATCTGTCTAAACTAAAGGCTGAGTCCTACTTAGATAAGCGTCCGTGTCATGAATAATAGCCGATCTACAAGCTCAGAACGCGTCACAGCGCAAGTTTATTTTTGACGTGCGGCACTGACACGTAACCCAGTAGGCCTATAACTGAGGCAGAAAGAGGACAATGTGATACATCACAACATGTCAAGGCTTTCCTATCATGGAGTTGTGTCATCACCAGCTGCCCCTTTATTTCCTTATGGCGTCCATGACAGCAGGACCCAGCTGTCTTTTCAAAGGACAGGACACGTCAACGCAAAAGACTGTCAGACGGAGTTTAGCCCATCGGGCAACTACCTGTCAACAAGGTCCTCCTTTCTTACCCTCTCACCTCTCTCTCTTTCTCTCACCCCCCACACCCCCCTGCTCACGACACTTACAGGTAACGACAACTAAAAAGGCTTATAGGGTAGCGAGTAGGTGAGAAGGTTCCCTGCTACATTTAATACCTTTTTGACAGACCCTTCACAGTTCAACCAATCGGTGTTAGCTAACCCATTATCTTCCTGTACTAGCTTCAGATGGGTTGTTAGCATCTCCCGGGGTTACGAGACAAATAACTACGCTTGTGCGACCGGCAGATGTTTATTCAGTGAAAGTGGAGCATTACAACTGTCCTGTTGGCTGGCAGTTTGGCTCAGTTTGTTGAATTGCCTGATCTTAGATCAGAGTCCTGAAGCATTAAAGGAGCTAGCAGCAGGAGTGTTTATTGGGTAATGTTAAACAGAGGCTTTTGAAGATCAGTGGGGACTAACTGCTTGATAACGAGAGAATGATTGGAACCAGTGTGAGATGAGAGGCAGGGGGCTCCTCGGTGTCACTGGGGACCCGACTGAAGAGAGCTTGACCTGCTGTGTGAGCCTGATACATTCCACACGGAGGAGAAGTACAATTACGACCAAAGGACAAGGGTGTAATACCTAGTATGTAATACCTGGTATGAATAAATTGTTGTAAATTGTTTAAAACATAAGTTTGCAGCAATGTATTATTTTGCTTTTCTTCAGTATTACAAGCACTGATAAATAAAATGCAAAAGACATGTTGTTACTTGCCCGTGGTAAAAGTATTCATGAGGTTTCCTCTCCAACCTCAAGCCAAAATCAAATCAAATTGGCACACCAGATATCTCATGATCTAATGAGCAACTTGCAGAACGAAGCTTATTGATTTTGGTGACCCCATGGCCTTTCCTCTCTCCCCAAACTTTCCGGTTGGGTGAACGGACCAACTAGATGCTGCTAGTGGGGCTTTTAGATAGCTTCATACATATTTATTATTTACACTCTAGACTTGCACTTGTATCATACAAACGTCTCTCTTTTCTTCGTGTCTTAAAAGGTTATTTCGTATAACGCTTTTTAATACCGGTATTGAGCAAAAAATGTGTGTGTATAGTCATCACCTTGTTATAATCACGATCTGTGTGCATGTACCCATAACACAAACAGCAGTTTAAATTAATGCGAAATAATTGCACAAAATAATCGCTTGCGGTGTACACGGATTGGCCCATACACAACCGGGAGCGTTAATTACGAGGTTGATTTTCCAGCGTGAATAAAACTGAACGAACGGACGCTTCACCAAAATAAAAGTTTGAGGTGAAATAATAGTATGGCTTATTTGCGTCGCTCCTGGTGTGTAATGACCATATAACTTTACATTAGAGTGATTCAGCAGCTTGGTGTCTTAGAGGTTACTACAGGGATTCAGCTAATAAGACTACGTAACGTGCATGCAGCGAGTGAGCAGGTAGGGGTCTGGTGTCTTGCTCAGAGACATGTTGACAGGACATATGGTTGTTGATGGACACACATGCTGTTTGTGACCTTCACGTTACGTGACTGTATCTCTGACGGCTACCAACAACCTTTATATAACCTTTATATTTTCTACAGCAATAGTTGGGAGAAAATATTAATTACGGAGTCACTTAACACATTAAATTAATTGTTAGATTAGACTTGTTAAGCCCCCCACTAAAATATATATATGTGTGTGTGTATTGCCGCGTGACGTGTTATGAATTTGTAGATGTGCTATTTTTGAAAATGACATGACCTAAATTGGTAAGACCAAATATGTATTTGAAAAAATATTTAGGACCACAGAAATGAATTTTCACAACTATTTTAGCTATAGGCCTATACTTTTGGTTACTAATCTCCAATACATGAGTGCTATATGTTTCTGACCATTTTCGTGTAATTTGAGGTTTAGTTTTCTGTGTGGTCTGTGTACATTATAACATCACACTGACTTCAAGAGCACATGGTACTTCCTGCTGTCTTCACGGTGTTGCTGAGTGTGTGTGTGTGTGTGTGTGTGTGTGTGTGTGTGTGTGTATGTGTGTGTGTGTGTGTGTGTGTGTGTGTGTGTGTGTGTGTGTGTGTGTGTGTGTGTGTGTGTGTGAGTGCATGCGTGCGTGCGTGCGTGCGTGTCTTCTTCTTCACCTATGTGTTGGTATGCAAGTGGATTTGTGGATACACGCACGCACGCACGCACGCACGCACGCACGCACGCACGCACGCACGCACGCACGCACGCACGCACGCACGCACGCACGCACGCACGCACGCACGCACGCACGCACGCACGCACGCACTCACGCACGCACGCAAGCACGCACGCACGCACGCACACACTCACACACACACACACACACACACACACACACACACACACACACACACACACACACACACACACACACACACAGTGTGATACGGACTGCCTCCTATCTATCATTCTCCCCTCTGACCTCCGTCAATGGAACAGATCATCCTTCAGACATTCAATACATTCCTCAGATATCTGCTCCCTTTGCTTGGGCTCTGTTATACACAAGGATGAAGGGAATGGAGAGAGAATTCGTTGGCATAAGTCCATATAGTAAGAGAAAATACTATCACACAATCATATATTAAGTAAATACTAGCAGCTTTGCATGGAAAACTACCACACATAAGGGGTGCATTGGTAGAGATTGTGCCAACGTATACATGCATTAGTATATACTGTAGTATAACTATTATAGTACTAACTAAATGCACTATAGTACATCTATAATCAGTAAGTATATGCAGTGCAACTGTAATTACAGTATAGTTATACACTGAACTACAGTACAACTATAGACATCCATAGTTTGATTTCAGTAGAGCTGTGTTGTTGCTTTCAAATACTCAAGAAATCACTTTAAAAACTACATAATACATGAGATAGGCTACCAGCAACACCAGCAGGTACACTAGTGTAACGATACATTTTAACAGTGATACGATACGTATCACGATGCATGGACTATATTGGTTCATTAATGGCGATACGATACGATTCAATGATTTAAAATTGATACAGTAACTATTTATTTAGCAAAGAAATTAAATCTGTGTGAAACATGTGGATAGTGCAGGTTTTTTAAGAGAACAATGTATGAATATGGATATAAATAAGTAAACACAGTGATTCTCTGGCAAATTCATGGATACTATATTTGAACACATTATGGACAAACCCGTAACTTGGCATGAACACAGAGAATATTCACACATTTATCGATAGACCAAGTGAATTGAATGGAAAAGTAGGGTAATTATATACCTCTCTTTTTTTCTTCTTCTTAAAATAAAGTACTTAGTATTGATACAATCAATTATTTGCATTACAAAACGATTCGATACGATACGATACAAAGGCAATATGATATGTTGCTGTTTACATTTCGATATACTTCGATTCTTGAAATTAAAATCGATTTTTCGATGCAGTTACAAATATCGTTACACCCCTAAGGTATACTGATAAGCAAGTGAAAACAATGCTGGTGCATGTACTGTGTAGGCCTATGTGTATCACTTCATATGAAAGAGTAAGGCCTGTGGTCTACAAATGAAAACCTAATAAAGTATACTGTAGCCTCCATTGTGTTGGCTACTAGCACGAGGTTTACATCACAGTGCAGGAAGGAACCGAAACAAACTAACAAATATTTTCAACTTCAAGGGTTTGAAGAAAAAAAAAAAAAACCTAACCAAAAATGTCCTAATGTCGCGGTAAAAGCACGGGACTGTTATACATTTACAAATGAGTCAACATTGGCTTTGAGGGAGAGGTTCATTGACGTTTCAGGGCTGCAGCGCTCTGGGACCAGTTGATTTTCAAATCAAGCTTTGTTATTGCAGGAGGCCAGGGGTAGAACAGATGCTTCACTCATTCAATCATGCATGTCACGCTCCGTCCCTGGACCTCTCTCTCTCTCTCTCTCTCTGTCTCTCTTTTTTTCTTTCTTTCTTTCTTTCTTTCTTTCTTTCTTTCTTTCTTTCTTTCTTTCTTTCTTTCTTTCTTTTCTCTGTGTGTCATTGTTGTCAGTTGTCAGGTGGATGTCCAAAACTGTTCCTTTTTGTATTATTAGAGATCGACACGTTCATAAGGCAGCGCATCGAGACGCATTGCTAGCGTCACTACTTTGGTGCAACACTTTTGTATGATGAAGTAGCCTCTAAATTGTCGAAATAACAAAAAGTTGAAATATGAAGATACAAAACAAATGTATTTTGTGTGTGTGTGTGTGTGTGTGTGTGTGTGTGTGTGTGTGCGTGCGTGCGTGTGTGTGTGCGTGTGTGTGCGTGTGCGTGTGCGTGCGTGCGTGCGTGCGTGCGTGCGTGCGTGCGTGCGTGCGTGCGTGCGTGCGTGCGTGCGTGCGCACACTTGGGAGAGAATACATCTGGCAGAGGGTGCTAATCTAAACCAGGTGGTTGGGGACCCGTCACCAGTGTCACAAATTTGACAACAAACTGTCAGCCACCTCACAATGACCCCCCCAACCAGATGCAAATGGATGCGAACCCCAGGTGTATGAAGAAAGAGAAAGGATTTACACTTTACACAGTGTGTGTGTGTGTGTGTGTGTGTGTGTGTGTGTGTGTGTGTGTGTGTGTGTGTGTGTGTGTGTGTGTGTGTGTGTGTGTGTGTGTGTGTGTGTGTGTGTGTGTGTGTGTGTGTGTGTGTGCCAAGCCCACAGGGTGTTGTGATGTAGTGCAGTAGTTAGAGGGAAGGTTGCATGGCTACTTCCCACCTGCTTGCTAACCTCTCGCTTTCAGATACTGCCGCTGGCTAGTCCTTGTGGTGAACGGGGAAAGGCTATAGGCAAACATAACAGGCAAAATAAACAGCAATGACCTCCGACTCCTCACAATGTGCTCTGAACATCAGCTCCTCATAACCAACACCATCTTTCAGATGAAAATTAAATATATACAGTAACATCATGGATGCACCCCAGGTCCAAACATTGGCACTTACTGGACTACATCATCATCCGACTTCAAGATACAAACGACGTCTGCACAACTCGGGCCATGCATGGAGCTGAAAGCTGGACTGACCACCGGCTGATCAGATCCAAATTCAAGCTGAGGATCCGACCGCCACACAAGAAACCTAGCAAGTGACTCAACTGCAAGGCCCTGGAATCTCCAGACTGTACATCCCACTATCGCAGCACGTTGGCTAAGGGGCTTGCCACCCTGGATGATGACAGCAGTGTCCTTGATATGGAGAGTGAGTGGGCAAAACTGAGGTCAACTGTATACTATGCGGCCTCTGAGACCATCGGCTTCACTGAAAAACGCCATCAGGACTGGTTTGACAATAGCTCTTCTTCAATTTGGGAGCTTTTGGAAACTAAGTGCAAAGCCCATGCACTCTGGACATGATCTTTGCTGCGGTACAAAGACCAGCTGAAACTGACCCTAAAGAGTCAAACCCAATGACTTGGAGTCAGTCGCAGCAAATCGGCCACTCTGGCGTTCTGTATGTCACAATGCGGTCAAACACCTCGAGGAGAAACGTATCCAACAGAGGATGGTGCGACGCCAGCAAAGACACCATGCTGGTCCAGTACCACCTCAGCCTCCTGTTCCAGGCCTGCATGTCCTCACAATTGTGGCAAGATATGTTGTTCCAGAATAGGACTTAATAGTCAGTCAAACTCACCACAGCATAAGGAAGCTACGTCATCTTCGACACCAATGGACTGCCAGAAGAAGAAGAAGTGTGTGTGTCTGTGTATGTGTCTGCATGTGTCTGCATGTGTCTGCGTGTGTGCGTGCGTGTGTGTGTGCGTGCGTGCGTGCGTGCGTGCGTGCGTGCGTGCGTGCGTGCGTGCGTGCGTGCGTGCGTGCGTGCGTGCGTGCGTGCGTGCGTGCGTGCGTGCGTGCGTGCGTGCGTGCGTGCGTGCGTGCGTGCGTGTATCAACAATGTCCCCTGCCAGTTCCATCCATAGGTCGTCACGTTGGGGTGAGCAGGGCCTCTCTGGGGCGTGGGTGGGTGTCAGAGGGCTGCTCACCTACCATGACGGATGGGAGTGAGGTCAGGAGGGAGGCCAGCATTTTATCCACCGCCACCTCTGACCATCATACGTGTGCAGTGCACGAGCATGCACTCACGCACGCACAAGCAGAAATGGGACACACACACACACACACACACACACACACACACACACACACACACACACACACACACACACACACACACACACACACACACACACACACACACACACACACACACACACACGCACACTTTAACCACTTGAACCCAAGCGGCCCTATTCAAATGAACAAGCTCACAACGCGTTAAGCTGCGACGAATTGTGAGTTTGGTGTAGATACAAAAAAATAAAATAATAATAATAATAAAAACATGCACCAGGTCCATTCTATGAAGTCTAGACGGTATAAGTGGATACAGTCATCTGTGACAGTGTAATAATCTTATTTGAACTGGGAACACTCCACCCTGAGAAGCACATGGTATTGTAGAAGCTGTTTTTTGTTTGAATCTGTTCCACAGATAAATATTGTGAAAATAGCCGACACAACGGCCTCTCGTTGCGAGGCATTGTAACTTGTGAGCATGTAGATCAGCTTCAAATTGTTGCCTCTTCCTTAGGTAATATTTCATACTTTACTTTTGACGCAGTAATTGTATTATTTATACAAAATGTAGCTGTATTAAAAAGGTCTTAAAAGTCCTT
>NC_136792.1:29999605-30004605 GCF_951216825.1 Electrona antarctica
ATTTTCTTTATATCTCTCATAAGGAAAGGGTTGCACTGTGCTATATATCTATATGTAAATAGACCATGCAATTGCACTCTGCATATCGTCACTGTCAGGCAGAAATGTCGCACCTCTACTGTATATTTGATACTTTTTTTTGTAATGTTTTTTTTCATGAATGTATACAGTACCCTATTTTATTCTTCATCATGATGATGCAACAGTAGCTACAAGCTCACTGTGCATCACCATATGCGTTGTGAAGTTGTAGATCTGCTATATTCATCTTTTTAAAAAGAATGTTAAAAGTTTTGACAGGCCTGAAATATGGATGCTATAGGTTGAAATGGTTAAGTCTGTCGGTGGGTTTAAAACATTTTAACCAATAAAGACTATTGACAGGAGCCTGTGAATAATAACTACATTGGATCCATCGGAACACATGGGTTCTTTTTTTTTTCTTTTTTCCAAAAAGTAGTTTCTGTACACAAGCTTTCCAGATGACAGCGGCAACAATATGTGTGTAGATTTGCCAATTGCCATATGTTCCAATGAGAGAGTACATCAATGACGCATGCACACATGGAATGCACTGCAGGCTTATCTCCACATGCATCGGTGCATGTACTTATGTGTTTGTGTGATTACACAACCCCCTTCACTCCAGCCCGAGGACGTCAACAGAAACAAAGGCAAACTAATCTTGCTTGTCAGAAGCCAAGCGTTCCTTTATTGACATCTTGTCATCGCCTGCTGACCTCCAATCTCGCGTTCTTACTTTGCATCAGAAAAGAATCCGGCATCTTTGCGGCATTACGTCTCCGTGAAAGTTCCCTGCAGTCACTTACTAAACACTTAATCACGTATTGCAAATCCTCCCTGGAGTGGCAGGGCCTTTGTGTCATCGAGAGGTGGTTGTCTGAGAGGGCATAAACTAAGCCTTCCTGTAATGCAGAAGGTCTCTCTCTCGCTCTCTCTCTCTCTCTCTCTCTGACCCTGGCTAAGGCTTCTGGGAAATTAAAATATTCTGGGGATTCCCTCATTATAGCTATACATTAAATCCAAGAGCCTAGAATTGGCTTTGTGTGGGAAGTGTGTGTGTGTGTGTGTGTGTGTGTGTGTGCATGGGTGTGCATGTATGTGTGTGTGTGTGTGTGTGTGTGTGTGTGTGCGTGCGTGCGTGCGTGTGTGGGTGCTTGTGTATATGAAAATATTAGTGTGTTTGTGCGAATGTGCATGCGCATGACGTGTGTGCGTGCACATGTGTGCGTGTGACTGCATGTGCGTGCATGCATAATGTGAGTCGTGTGTGCGTGCGTGCGTGCGTGCGTGTGTGTGTTTCATGTAAGGAGAGCAGCGTGAGCATGAGACAGCATCATGCGGAGGGTAATCAGTCTTAATTGGCTCAGTCTGATTATTATTTATTATCATTTCCTGTGAAGCCTTTTCTTCACCGAACCTCTGGACGCACTCACAGGAAACAGCCACTAATTACTAATGGATGATGACAAAAAGACTACGAGCAGAGGTCAGCCAAGGTGTGTGTGTGTGTGTGTGTGTGTGTGTGTGTGTGTGTGTGTGTATGCGTGCAGTGGATGCGTGTGTGTGTGTGTGTGTGGGGGGGGGGGGGGGGGTATTTAATTGCTGTATAGAAAAGGTCCTTATATGCCTTAAGACATCAGCCAAGAGATGCCAAACTGTGTGTGTGTGTGTGTGTGTGTGTGTGTGTGTGTGTGTGTGTGTGTGTGTGTGTGTGTGTGTGTGTGTGTGTGTGTGTGTGTGTGTGTGTGTGTGTGCGAGAGCGCTAAATCTGTGTTTAGCATAATGAAAGAGCTTCCCTCATAATCAACAGGAGAAAAACAAATCCATCAATTTTCACTGTCTTTTTGTTAATAATATGTGTCACCGAATATTTGTGATAAAACTTCAACAACCAAGAAACCAAACAGTAATAATATTCTCCTCCAGACAATTTAGTGTCACTCATCTCCCGCTCCAGCTGACAAAATAGTGTCTTCCCACCGCAACACATTTCTGATCAAACAGAACTTAGGGAATGCATTCTCCATTCCTCTGGTCTCTTTTATCTACACTATACTAACACTGGTTCTCAATGTGGGGTCCGGTCCCCAGCAAAATGAGTTAATATAGCATTAGAATTACTCTAACCACTTCAACTCTACATGTATATCAGCTATTTGAAAATAGCAGATCTACACTTAGAGACACAACATCTTATAATGTGACGTGATGTGAGCTCATATTTTTCAAAACATTATTCAATTTTCCCAAATCTTGTGTAGGGGTCTCCTTGTACAACATATTTTCAGATGGGGATCCGTGGCCAAATACTTATACTAATACTACTTGAACATTTTGGGGTCCTTGACATGAAAACGTTTGAGAGCCAGTGCACTATATTGTTTAACCCCTGTGCACTGCTGGTGAGCTTCTATAGGCTTCACCCACCATTGGCTGGAATGTGATTTCTTTCTCCCATTCACTAGAGTGGGAGCTTAACAGTAGGAGTTGTGCATGGGTTTAATCATGCAGGCCCATTCAGAACACTGCTCTTTCACAGGTACACCCACAGAGGGCTTAGGAGGGGTGGCAGGGGGCTGGGTCCTGCTGCTCTGTCATAATAAGTACCCACCTCTCCACCCCTACACACACACACACACACACACACACACACACACACACACACACACACACACACACACACACACACACACACACACACACACACACACACACACACACACACACACACACACACACACACACACACACACACACACACACACACACACACACACACACACACACACACACACACACACACACACACACGAAGTGCACACGCGCAGCTGAAAGAGCTCTGGCAGGGATGTGGGCGGGCAGGCTTTGAGAGGAGGAGGGAGATATTGTGTGTGTGTGTGTGTGTGTGTGTGTGTGTGTGTGTGTGGGGGGGGGGGGGGGGGGGGGTTATTTAATTGCTGTATAGAAAAGGTCCTTATATGCCTTAAGACATCAGCCAAGAGATGCCAAACTGCCCATTGATTTGTCATTGTTTCCATTTCAGTGCACATCTTAATTCAAATCTGTGTGTGTGTGTGTGCGTGTGTGTGCGCGTGCATGCGTGCGTGCGTGCGTGCGTGCGTGCGTGCGTGCGTGCGTGCGTGCGTGCGTGCGTGCGTGCGTGTGTGCGTGCGTTCTGATTGTGTCCGAACACTTCGGGTCCCCTGCCTTTCCTCAGGCCTTCAAGGCCTCCATCTGTGAGTCCTCGTTCTTACTTATCTTATTATCCCCGTTCTTACTTATCTTCTTATCCCCCATTTGCCGATGCTCTCAATCACTACAATTTACCTTTCAGTAACTGGAAGGATTGGTAGAGATGGTGAGACGGGTCCTGCTCGATCAGTTCAGATAGGGGAGTTTGAAGGTGAACCAATTCTTTTGCTGGTGTGATTATTTATGCAGGAGAGTTTTGTTCTGTGTTTTGTGGTGTCGAACATTTCTGTATCAATCATTAACTGTTAAGACAAAGTACCGGGTAGTATAATGCAGAAGACATTGCACATTATAAGATGAATACAGAAGTTGAATGCATGAGCTGGCAGCACAGGTTGGTGGTGAAGTAGTTCTCTGAGGAAAACGGGAATAAAGAGAGACTGCTTGTACCACAGAAGCTACCATAACAGATACCACACCAGGCCTGTGCCATGGCATCTTCACTACTGTATGGTATTATTCAGATGGTTGGAACATAATCACAAGAGTGAACAACACACCCTTGTAATAAGCAATTCTGGGCTGGTATGTTAGAGCCATTTTCTATTTATGATGATTTGTATTTATTATTGCCTGCTTTATGAATTGTTTATTTTCGTGGTCATTTAATTATCTAATTATGCTATGGATTTAAGGTGTTGAATGGAGGTTTCCCCTCCCCTTTTGAGAAGGTTATGTAGGTGCAGGACACCTGACGACAGACAGGTGTCTCCCTGCTGGGAGATAGAACGTGACACAGACGGGGAAGCTCACAGTTTGTTGACCGCGCAGGCTCTTTTTTGTTTTATTACAATACCCAGTTTAAGTTTATGTGACGGAGAAATAAATGTTATGTTTCTGATCTCCGAGAGTATTTGTATTAATAAGAAGAGACGCGAGTTATACAACAACAATAGACTGTCTGCAACACCACCCCGACCAACAGTGGCCTTATTTTGTTTGTTAAGAAAGGCCATGATAATATGAGACCATAATTCTTCTACAAGTGGTGATGGCATTGGATGCAATGTGATCCATGTCACTATTGGCAGGGGGTTGTAGGCACTCCGCACCGTGTCGTACCTACTACCTAACAATGCCCCATAGCAGTTCTACAATCATGGTAAACCACAGCCTCGCGTACGTGGCTTATTGATTTAATAACTAGCAAGTGTGGTGGTAGTAATTGGTCTCCCCATGCTCTTCTTTTAAGAAATGTCTGTCTAGGTAGGACCACAAATGACAAGAAGATTTAAATTAAGCTCAATATGTAATATGCCCATTGGGCTTTCCATCTTAGAACAGAAGTACATACCTCAGTGCGCTCACATGAGAGACCCGGGTTCGAACCCATAAATCTTATGCGTTGCAGCTTTAAGCTCATATAGCTTTACTAAAATGTCGGGACCAGGTTGTTTACTGCCTGATGAGGTTCGGATAGTGTTGGTGCATGTCAGGTGGCCACTTTTTCTTTTTCTCTCTCGTTTTCTCACCCTTAGATTCTCCCTCTCTTTCCCTCTCCATTAGTTGACACTACATTCTCTTCCTCCCTCCCTCCCATCTCCATTATTTGACATTACATTACAGCTACCTTGATCCCCTGGCCCTGGATAAACACCATTCATCAAGGACAGATCATGTTTGCACGTCCAACTCAAACAGCGACGTCAGAGGGGCCTGAAAAATCACATTCCTCCTGACCTCCACCAGCGAAGGGGCGGAGGAGGGGGCAGGAGAAGGACGAG